>NC_056731.1:929227526-929342526 GCF_019279795.1 Protopterus annectens | reverse complement strand
GAGTTGCATGTTGTCCACTGTTGTATGTGATCTTGTGACTGTCTGTCATGTTGATCCATTTGTTGACCACCATCAAGTCATTTGCCAGACAGAAGTCTAGAATGGTCTCTCCTTCTTTATTCCTGTTACCCCACTCATGTGGATCTAGGCAGTCCTCATACTCTGTTCTATCTGTCCCAATATGTGCATTTAGGTCACCCATTATAAGCACCAATTCACGTTATCCTGCTTTATCTAGTAAGTCCTGCAGCTGCTGTCTGAATGCACTCTTTTCCTCACTATCACAACCCTGCTGTGTGGCATAAGCTGAGATTATGAATAGTGCCCTATCCATAACTTACAATGGAGTCTGATTTCCATGAGTCTGCCACTAATTCTGATGACATCCCTCACTGTTTACTGAAGTCTTTACTTCATCACAATTCTCACACCATTTCTAGTCTGTCCTCCACCTCCTGAGTATCAAATTCTGGATCTCAAGCCAAGTGTCCCTGCTGCACTGCCTTTCCATCTTGTCTCCTGGATACAGAGGATGTCCAGCTCCCTTCTTAACATCAGGTTATTCACGTCCAAGCTGCGTCTTGTCAGTGAACCTACACTGAGTGTAGAAATCTTTAGTTCATGTTTGGCAGGTTGACCGGATTTATGTCCAGCTTTCACTCAACAGAGCTATCCCAGGTAAACCAAACTGGGCAACTGGACACCAGCTGGCCAGCAGTTTATTGACATAGAGCTGCTGGGCTTTATGGTTAATACACACTGTTCAATAAGGGCACAAATACTCCTCCCACCATAAGCATGGACCCCTGGTTTAGGTCAGGGTAGGCAAGGTTCCCAACCCACTTATCACTGGCAGATACCCATGCCCATTATTGGCATCATTAGACAACACAATGGAATTACCTAGAGCTGGTTGTTACACCACTGAGTGGCTAACCTTGACATTGTTCTCCTGTCTAGATGATATTGCACATCACAGATAATGCCAAAAGGGTTTGTTCTTTGCAACATTTCCCTCCATAGGGCACCATCTAGAGTATCTGCTGCTGCTCACAACTCCATTCTTAGCTGAGTTTGAGGTGGAAGCATTCAGCATGTTTTAGGAGGTGGGAGGAACCCCACAGACACAGAGAGAACTTAAAAACTCCAGTCTGGCATTGTCCACATATCAGGATTGAACTATATACCTTGTAATTGGGAGGCAAAAACCTTAACCATTATGGTAACTAGGTTTAGCTTTGAAATATTTGTGAGAGTAAAAGAACAGGTTAAAATGGATTTCAGTGGATTTTTTCTGAAAATGTAAAATAAATGTTCTGCATTTCAGTGTGTAGCTTACACTCAGCTAACTAACATGGCAAAAACATATAGCTTGGCATTCATTGTTAATAAGAATCAGAAGTAAAATATTTTATATCTTATAAACTATGCAGCTTGTGAAATTTATTATCTACAAGCAGGTCAAGACAAACTCTTATATGCAGCTGTGATAAGATACTCAAGATAGGCCAAGGAAGAAAGGAGTTATTCTTTAGGAACAGAATGTTTAAGATATGGAAAACAAACTGTCAGCGGACCAGCTTGAAAAGAAATACTTATTATAGGTTCATAGGTTCATAGGTTGGTACTAGGCTATCGGCCCTAGGGCCTATACAAGCCTAACACCAACCCTCGCACGTACGGCTGCACGGCCAACCAACCTTGTAGAAAACACCAAAAGCCAGCAAGATGGTATCACCATTTATTCAGAGGCACAAAAGGACAAAACATGTCCAAATTCAAAAACTCATACTAGTTTCGGCACCAGCCTTCATCAGTGAGTGAAAATCCTTCAAAAATACATAGTCAACGTCAGTTTAAATCTGTGAATAAACCAATGACAGTACAAACATTTGCATAAAGCTCTCAAATAAGATTTAAAGCAACATTACACTGCTCAGTAAGGAAAATTTATATATATCCCCATACAATACAAGTATAAAAAAATTTAGTTCTAATAATGAACTGAAATGTCATGAAACAAATAATTACATATTATCATATGTAAATATGATATGGTCTTGAATTGCAAGGGAAAAATATATAAATAAAAATGTCATGTACATATGACCAAATGATAAGATGGTTTATAAATGGTCATTAAGACCTGGGGAAAGAGGGCTCTAAGTGTGTGATCCAGTATTTTCCTTATGGCTCAGGATACCTTGCCATCCTGTCTGGTTTTGCCTATTCCCTGTAATTTTATCAATGATTGTAAACATAAACTGGGCACTGGGATGTTTAACTGTATGTAAGTATAGGGCATTAGATGCCTTGTGGTTCCGTATGTCGCTGCGATGTTCCCCAATTCTGATACGTAATGAACGTGAAGTCTTGCCAACATAGAATGATTTACATTGGCATGTGGCCAAATAGATAACCCAGCTAGTGGAACAATTGCCAAAAACCTTGATGTCATACACTTTACTAGTATTGGAGCTCAAATTGTTTAAGCTGGTTAACATGAACACAAGAAACGCAATGTCCACACCTGAAAGTTCCCAATAATTCATCCCCCAATATGGTGAGTTGTTTATATTTAGCTGCCCCACTTTCTCTGTGTTTGTAATGAGAAAATAGAGTGCCTAATGTTTTGCCACGTCTGAATGAAAATGAGCATTGCTTATCTAATATTCCCCTCAAAAAATCATTTGCTAATAAGATATTCCAATTTTGGTTCACGGCTTGTCTGACCGTCTCATGATTTTTGCCCAATGTAGTGATTAGTCTCACTTTAGAATTATTGATGTTATGACTTTTGTCCCTGTATTCCAACAGTGTCTTTCTATCTTGGTTGTCTGAATATGTCCTAGCTAATTCTATATCAGAAATGCTATAACCCCGGTCCAAAAATCTGGTGAGTAAATCAGTTTTGGCTGTAGAATAGTCATGTGAACATGAATTAATTCTCCGAATTCTGAGATATTGAGATTTGGGGATATTCCGGATGGTGTGGCGTGGATGCATGCTATGTGCATGTAACAGGGTGTTAAACTGGGGATATTTCCGAGGGTGATTGCTATTGGCAACTACAAGGTACGGCCATGGGGGCTTCTTTTGCCCCCATCTATGCAGATCTTTTCATGGCCTACCTTGAGGAATGCCTGATCTATAACCCTTTACACAATTTATATCTTGTGGAAATAGACATATGGAGAAGATATTTAGATGATTGTTGGATGGTGTGGCGTGCAGATGCGAACTATTTACAGGAATTTTTGGAACATCTGAATAACAACATTTGGGGTATTGAATTTTCGATTACATTCCATAGAGATGTTATAACTTTTTTGGATGTTACGGTATATCGTAATATTGACAACACACTTAACACAAAAATCTTTCGGAAATATCCCCAGTTTAACACCCTGTTACATGCACATAGCATGCATCCACGCCACACCATCCGGAATATCCCCAAATCTCAATATCTCAGAATTTGGAGAATTAATTCATGTTCACATAACTATTCTACAGCCAAAACTGATTTACTCACCAGATTTTTGGACCGGGGTTATAGCATTTCTGATATAGAATTAGCTAGGACATATTCAGACAACCAAGATAGAAAGACACTGTTGGAATACAGGGACAAAAGTCATAACATCAATAATTCTAAAGTGAGACTAATCACTACATTGGGCAAAAATCATGAGACGGTCAGACAAGCCGTGAACCAAAATTGGAATATCTTATTAGCAAATGATTTTTTGAGGGGAATATTAGATAAGCAATGCTCATTTTCATTCAGACGTGGCAAAACATTAGGCACTCTATTTTCTCATTACAAACACAGAGAAAGTGGGGCAGCTAAATATAAACAACTCACCATATTGGGGGATGAATTATTGGGAACTTTCAGGTGTGGACATTGCGTTTCTTGTGTTCATGTTAACCAGCTTAAACAATTTACGAGCTCCAATACTAGTAAAGTGTATGACATCAAGGTTTTTGGCAATTGTTCCACTAGCTGGGTTATCTATTTGGCCACATGCCAATGTAAATCATTCTATGTTGGCAAGACTTCACGTTCATTACGTATCAGAATTGGGGAACATCGCAGCGACATACGGAACCACAAGGCATCTAATGCCCTATACTTACATACAGTTAAACATCCCAGTGCCCAGTTTATGTTTACAATCATTGATAAAATTACAGGGAATAGGCAAAACCAGACAGGATGGCAAGGTATCCTGAGCCATAAGGAAAAATACTGGATCACACACTTAGGAGCCCTCTTTCCCCCAGGTCTTAATGACCATTTATAAACCATCTTATCATTTGGTCATATGTACATGACATTTTTATTTATATATTTTTCCCTTGCAATTCAAGACCATATCATATTTACATATGATAATATGTAATTATTTGTTTCATGACATTTCAGTTCATTATTAGAACTAAATTTTTTTATACTTGTATTGTATGGGGATATATATAAATTTTCCTTACTGAGCAGTGTAATGTTGCTTTAAATCTTATTTGAGAGCTTTATGCAAATGTTTGTACTGTCATTGGTTTATTCACAGATTTAAACTGACGTTGACTATGTATTTTTGAAGGATTTTCACTCACTGATGAAGGCTGGTGCCGAAACTAGTATGAGTTTTTGAATTTGGACATGTTTTGTCCTTTTGTGCCTCTGAATAAATGGTGATACCATCTTGCTGGCTTTTGGTGTTTCCTATACAAGCCTAGCCATAACAATTCCCTGGCTAATTTATTTATTTATTATTTTACATTTGTTAACCGGGGGTGTCTGACTGAGCCGAAAAGGCCCTTTTTCAGCAGAGGCCCAGGGAGAAAAGCTCCACAAAGAAAAAATTACAGACACATTTAGTTATTTAGACATAATCAGTATACACACAATTACAAGAGACATGTTTATGCAGTGGTATGCGGCACAAGCAGTTACAGTGGAGAGAACAATCAAAAAAATATTAATTTTAAAAATAAAGGTAAGTAATAGATTTGTGGTGTACAGCTGAACTTTGGAATGTAGGTAGAATACATACATAGTACACAGGTACAGTACATACATTGTAATTCTTCCCACACTATTTATTTCCCTGAATACCTGTCTAGCAGGGTGACTGACATGATCCCTGGGATGAATTATAGGTTCATAGTTTGGTACTAGGCTTTTGGCCCTAGGGCCTATACAAGGCAAATTCTCCAAACTGCTGATGCAGGCAGAAAAGACACAATACAGATTGGGACTTTTTCTTTTGTATCAGAGACTTTGATTATTCTAAGATGAAGTACGGTGATGTATATACGTTTCATTGTTAAGCTAGATGTAAACTTCGTGTGCAGTAAATGAATGTCATAACAGCAGAACTGTCTCAGTGTCTTCATTGAGTAAAGGTACAGACTACCTGAATAGTGTAGTACAACTTTAACAATATTGACATGCAGAAACTGATACTCAATAAGTCAATCTCTGTAAGCTGAAACCCACTAAAATTAAACACAAAAATGGAGAAAATTATATTGATTGAGAAAGGGAACCAAATACTTTCTTTTTGTGATTGATTAACTAAAAAGAAAAAAAAAGAAAGAAAAGAAAAACACTAGCAATATCACTAGTCCAAATCTGACTGAATAGTGGCAATGTTAAGGAAAGAGGTTATTGTAAATTAATGTGTAGGGTTAGGGGCAGGGTTAGGGTAAGTACAAAGCCTCCTAGCCTTAACTTACTCATGCATGCTAACCCTATTCCTGCCCCCTAACACTAACGTTAGTAATTAACTTACCAAAAAAAGCTTCCCTAACAGTACCATTACACAAAACAGTTTTACATCAAACATATTCAACACCAAATCTATCACCTAACCTAACCTAACCCTTTTCTAACCTTAACTTGTAAACATCTAAGCTATTTTATATATATATATATATATATATATATATATATATATATATATATATATATATATATATATTTATATATGGGTCTACTGCAGTAGACCGACTTACCATAACACCTAACCACCACATATAATCGAGATGACAACACCTAACATTCAGTTTAATGAACATTCAGAATCTCGTGATTTTTAACACAGGAAGAGTCAGTTGGCCATCATGGTAAACTTTGCCCTTTTCCACAATGTAGTTTGATCTCAGAGTTGGTATATTTAGCTAGGGGGGTGTGGGGGGGGCAAAGCCCCCCACCCAGTTTCCTTTAAAAGAAGAAAATAAAACAAAAAGTACGAATTTTAAAGGAAACTAGGTGGAGGGCTTCACCCCCGATGCCCCCCAATGTAGGGGGGGCCCTGACTATATATACCAACACCAAGGTCGCACAACATTGGGTGATGGAGACAAATCCCAGTTTTATGCCTTGAATACTGGTTTTCGATCAAATGAACTTTCGATCAAATGGGTTTCGATCAAATGGTCTTTCGATCATATGTGTTAGATTTTATTAATATTAGTCTGAAATTAATTATGTTGTAAATATGCTGAAAGAAAAGGCTTGCTTAAATGCAGAATCAGAGTTTACTAATATGTGATCAGCAGTCATACTAAATGACCATGGCTTGGAAAAGGAATCTGCTGAATGGACATTCTTCCCTTACAGACTCAGAAACAGGATGTATGCAAGAGCAAAAATACAAAATCTGCTTTTAAAGAATGGACATTTTTCCCTTACAGACTCAGAAACAGGATGTATGCAAGAGCAAAAATGCAAAATCTGCTTTTAAAGAACAATGACATGTTATTCTGCATGGAAAAACAGGATGGCACAAGAACATATGTTTTTTATACAAAGATCCAAATAAAATACAGGATGTTCACACTGTCAGAAAAGCTGATCTCTGACAATGTGTTTTCTCAAAAATATGTTTTCTTCATAAAACAGGATATGCTTATCAGCATTGGCACAAGAACATATGCTCATATGTTAAGCTTAGTATTGTTTCTACAGGATAAGCAATTCTCCAAATAGAATACAGAACAATGTGTTTCCTCAAAAATATGTTTTTCTACATGGACATCAGGACACTGTTACAGGATATTCACACTGTCAGAAAAGCTGGTCTCTTACAAGACATTGTTAAACAAGGAAGCTTAGTATTGTTTCTACAGGACTAAAACTGTATATAAAGAGCTGTATAAATCCAGCTATGTGAGAGGGATGGTAGGGACACAAGTCCTAAGGTAAATGTTATATCTCTCACATCATCTGTACTATATGAGAAGTAAAGTTGGAACAGTACTTTTAAGCTGTAACGTGTTTCCGTTTGGTTTATTATAAAAAGTTATTGGTTACTGCTCTCTAAAGTTGATGCTGCAAAGTATATTCTCTCATCAGTGTATATTCTGCAAGTTTCTGTATGCAACAGACTGTGAATGCAAATATAACTAGACTTTGAATTTTAGCAGAATCCAGCCAGCAAGACTGAGTGTCTTAAGAACACTGCAAATCCATCACACCATGTGCAGCAAGCAGTAAGCAAGTAAGATCAAAATATTTTTTCAATGGCGAGGCAGCTGAGTGACTAGCTCCATATAATTTTTTCAATGGCAAGCTAGCCTGCATTTGAACCTACAATCTGCATTCAAACACAGGAGGAGTGATGGTAAGCCCTGCAGAGGGTCACTTCAGTTAAATTGCAGTAACTAACATTTGTACATATGTGTAAATCCTAAACAGAAGTATTCCAGTTTATGCAGCTTTCAGTAGTAAAGTTTTTTTAGACGTCTACAATCCGGAGTGAGACTAGTTCAAGAAATTCGCAGTGCCATAAATTCACTAAAGAAAAGGGGGATATCCACTAGCCCATCAGTCCACTGCCTGTTGTGCTTTCCCAGCTTCTCAAGTGACTTTGAAAAATTTCCAGCCATCTGCAACAACAGCCTGATCACCTGTTTTCTTGCTCACTGGTAAGACTTTTTTCTACGTCACATTTCTTAGTATGGTTGCTATTCCACAGTTTTGTATATTAGACAGTATGAATATTATTTATAATTCATGCAGGAGTAAACCAAACTTTAGTAAATTGCTATGTTGGTATACACAGCACATTAGTAAATGTAAAACCTTATTAGGGCAGGTTGATAGTAAGGCATTATGCAAATGTATTACAATATTTGACTGGTATCTCAAAGAAAACCATGTGAAATATGACAAATGTTTATTGTGTGCTTCAACAAAAACTGCATTTTGTGTATTATGTCATAAAAAAATATTGCATCATATTGAGAAAGAAATAGACTGTAAAGACAGATCTGAAGAATTAACTAAGGGTAAAGTGTTTCCATTACATTCTGATGTTGAACAGTTATGTCCTGTCACCACATGTGAGTCAAATCAGTTACTGATAGAACCCCTAGTACATTTTGTTACAAAGGAATGTAGTAAGCTTCTAAAAGACAGACATAATGAGTTCAGGAAGCTTAGACAAGTTATACATACATCTTTTCAAAAGTGCATAGGAGTTTCAAATTCAGCAGAACAGCTTACTAAAGAATGTCAGAAAGACCATGCAAAATTACTGGAAATTCAACAGCAGTTGCAGGATAAAGGAAATAAATTAGCTGAACTGACAGAGACTGGGAACTTCCTGCATACACAGTTAATCTGTGCAAAAGAAATATATTTTATAATATGTTTATGTTTTGAAAATGGTTAAACATACATGGTAGGATGGTAGGATCTGATGTCTGGACAAATCATTCTTAAATGTTTTACTTTCATTCAGTTAAAGCAAGACATCTATCAGTACTACAGTAAAGTAAAGCATATGAATGCCATTCTTAGCACAGTCAAAAGTAAACAAAACTGTACTAGTGTATAAAAATTAAATAAAAATAGTTAATAAGAATAAAGATTTAAAGTCACAAGACTGACATGCTTGTATAAAGATATACATATACAAGAGAGACATGCATGTGTGTTATTTTCATCTAGAGTACATCTGTTACAATACACAAGAATAACAGGCAGACAACAGCAAATATAAATAATATAAATATAAATGTGTTGGTTAAACTAATATCTATTTTGTTTTTTACAATTTTTTATAATTATATAGTAACACCAAACAGTTAAAGTTCTGAATTTTAAAAATAAATAAAATCACAGATGGTATTATTCAAACAGTTTTTGTAAAATTAATGGTGGGACAGTTAAATAGTTAAATAAATAAATAAATAAAAAATACTGAAATCTATGTAAGGTAATTGTAAAATGATGTCTATGTATGTAGTATAAATGCATAGTTATACAAATCACAATCACATTAAAGGAAAAATGCTAAAATAATTAACTATAGTTTACAGAGTATGAAATGTGAGTTCAGACCTTCCTAGACTGAATGAATAGTTACAGGAAATGCTGGAAAGATAAGATAAACAACAAGACTGATTGCCAGATAAGTAGCTTGAGTTTTTCTAAAGCATCATTGTTATTAAAACATAATTGTTAAAATGTTTACAGGCAACACTATTTAGTAATTGTAATAAAATGTCACAATTGTGCATAGATGTCACTGATAATCTGTTTGCAAGTAAATGTTGAAAGGACAAAAAAGAAAAAACCTCAGTTGCATCAAGTACAGCCAGCAAATGGGCTATAGTATATATACAGTTCAAATCAATTGTGCAGGAGGGTGTAAATGCCTACTAGTGGTAGTAAACAGCAAAAGCTTTATAAAAAAATATCAAATCAGACAAAAGTTCATAATTTAATAAAATAAATGTATAACCATAGTGTTAGGCTGACATACATTCTATTCTTACAGCATAGGGCAGGAAAACAGTGCTGAAGTACTACAGGGGGAGGGGCACTTTCTCAGTTTTACACTGACTGTATAAGCAGTACTGCACAAGGATCTGAAATAAAGCTACAGAAAAAAATAAACAACAAGGGTCTGAAATAAAGTTACAGAGAAAATAAACAACAAGGGTCTGAAATAAAGCTACAGAAAAAATAAACAACAAGGGTCTGAAATAAAGCTACATAAAATAAATAATAAGGGTCTAAAATAAAGCTACAGGAAAAAATATCTCATTCCTTCTTGACAATACTCTTTTAGGGAGAGGAAAAAACAGGTATTAGTGTATTAGAAATACTGGTAAATTGGATTAAACCTGACAGGATAAGATATTTTACAAGTTGTTAACAGCTATCATAATGGTTAAACAAGAGATGATTTAAAATTGCTTTATTAAAGCTATACAAGAGAGAATGAAGATATGCAAAATGCATAAATGTTTCTAATAGCAAGATTGGTCATTATTTTTAATATGTTTTTGGCAAAACAATGTTGGTATAAAAAAGCATAAATATTTTAATTGCTGAGTATGTAGTTTAAAATAACATGACATATGCATTTGGTGTCAATTCCACTAGATATTTCTAAAGAGACAAACATTTTCCAAGATTTTGCTTAATATTAATGTTATTAAATTTGTAAGATTAGACTAAATGTACTTTATAGTCTTTGTATGTACAAATGCAGAAGAATTCAGTACAAATGAAATCAATGTCTAGTAATGAATATGTGTGAAAAGAACATATTTAAAGAAAACAATGGGTCCAGGATACCTACTAGATTGAAATGCATAAATAGCAAACAGTCTGTGTAAATACATACTGTACAGGATACATCGTAATAAGTTCAAAAGTAATTTGCCAAGTTGTAATATCACTGGTTTTACCCCAGTAAAATAACTGCTTTCAAATATTTATTATCTAAGCCCAGTTCAGTATTTTACCAAGATGTTAATGAGCAGTTCAAAGACATGACCACAATGTTATGGTTAAAATGACATTGAAATTGTGTGTTTTCAGTAGTGTATAAATGCCAAACAAGTAGCACATAGTTATTGTCTCATAGTTAATTTAACAGCTGCAAAGAGTTAATGGAACAGTTCTAAGTCATAAATTAAATTCTGTGATTGCAAAAGAATAAATTGATCATGTTAAAAAAAATAATAACATTAAAGCAGACACAGCTTATAACTGATAAAATATTTTCACAGAATGGTCTGCAAAAGAAAAAGTTGTTAAATACATTCAGTTTTGGTAGTAATACTTTAATATCATTGTATTAACTATGTAAAATTGCATTTTGATTTGTTGTATCAAACTAAAGGTTTGTTTCTTGTGTTTTCTATATAAAATGTTTTGAGTATGTTTAAAAACAGAGGGAATTGTTAGATTTTATTAATATTAGTCTGAAATTAATTATGTTGTAAATATGCTGAAAGAAAAGGCTTGCTTAAATGCAGAAACAGAGTTTACTAATATGTGATCAGCAGTCATACTAAATGACCATGGCTTGGAAAAGGAATCTGCTGAATGGACATTCTTCCCTTACAGACTCAGAAACAGGATGTATGCAAGAGCAAAAATACAAAATCTGCTTTTAAAGAATGGACATTTTTCCCTTACAGACTCAGAAACAGGATGTATGCAAGAGCAAAAATGCAACATCTGCTTTTAAAGAACAATGACATGTTATTCTGCATGGAAAAACAGGATGGCACAAGAACAGATGTTTTTTATACAAAGATCCAAATAAAATACAGGATGTTCACACTGTCAGAAAAGCTGATCTCTGACAATGTGTTTTCTCAAAAATATGTTTTTCTTCATAAAAAACAGGATATGCTTATCAGCATTGGCACAAGAACATATGCTCATATGTTAAGCTTAGTATTGTTTCTACAGGATAAGCAATTCTCCAAATAGAATACAGAACAATGTGTTTCCTCAAAAATATGTTTTTCTACATGGACATCAGGACACTGTTACAGGATATTCACACTGTCAGAAAAGCTGGTCTCTTACAAGACATTGTTAAACAAGGAAGCTTAGTATTGTTTCTACAGGACTAAAACTGTATATAAAGAGCTGTATAAATCCAGCTATGTGAGAGGGATGGTAGGGACACAAGTCCTAAGGTAAATGTTATATCTCTCACATCATCTGTACTATATGAGAAGTAAAGTTGGAACAGTACTTTTAAGCTGTAACGTGTTTCCGTTTGGTTTATTATAAAAAGTTATTAGTTACTGCTCTCTAAAGTTGATGCTGCAAAGTATATTCTCTCATCAGTGTATATTCTGCAAGTTTCTGTATGCAACAGACTGTGAATGCAAATATAACTAGACTCTGAATTTTAGCAGAATCTAGCCAGCAAGACTGAGTGTCTTAAGAACACTGCAAATCCATCACACCATGTGCAGCAAGCAGTAAGCAAGTAAATCTCAAAATATATTTTTTCAATATGAAGTAGACCCATATCTATATATATATATATATATATATATATATATATATATATATATGAATATATAGATACATATATATATATATATATATATATATATATATATATATATATATATATATATATATATATATATATATATATACACACACACACACACACACACACACACACACACACATATGGCATATATATGATACATATGAATCCACTTAAATTAGTCAAACAATACTTATGTCGACGTGCGTAATGTCAAATCAAATTGATCAGCATTACGCATGTCAACATGCTACTATACATGTCCCAAGAATTAAACTTATCACATACAAAATTAAAAAAAAAAGAAAGCATCATTTTTTTGTAGGGGAGGCAAGTCCCCCTGCACTCCCGCACCCCCTGTTAATTATATATTGTAACTCTGAGATTGCACAGTCCCTGGGTGAAAGGGTATAGTCCCCTATTCCAGAATTGTCGATCTCGCACACCAGTCAACCATCTGCTTAGTGAACCACATCGTGTCAATTTAACAGATGTCGACCAAAGTATGGACTCATGTGCGTGTGTGTGTGTGTGTGTGTGTGTGTGTGTGTGTGTGTGTGTGTGTGTGCGTGCATATATATATATATATATATATATATATATATATATATATATATATATACACACACACACACACACACACACACACACACACACACACACACACACACCTTTATGTGGGGAATAAAAGTAAGCCATCTTTTATAAACTATATGACTTTACTACTGAAATAACAAAAAAGACAATGCGTCTATTTTTTCTGAAATGGTGCAGAATGGTGTAGGCATGGGATATTTATCATTATTATCCAATCTGGTTTACCATTTACTATTTGATCTCCATTTTTTTAAATTAACTTAAATTGTCAAGCTTTGAAAACATGCAATGGTTTACCACTATCTATGCTTACACATCAGCATAGATACATTTTAAATTAATAAAGTACCCTTCTTGTAAACTGAATTGAGCAACTTGGGTCAACATATTCCACAGCTTCCCCACTCTGGTATGAAAAGCTTTCAAGTCAAATAGAGTCTTGGTGATTGGGACATTAACATGATCCTGGCTGTTTCTAGTGTCCATGGAGTAATTAGAAAATGTGATGTCCATGACAGCTGCCACAGTTATATCATGGCTGCATTTACATATTAAAATTAGGTCCCCTCTCACAATCTATAGTTAATCGACAAAAGATGTAACTGTTCAAGCCTATATTTATAATTCAAGGATCTAACTTTAAAAATCTTTTTGGCAAAGAATTTCTAAACTCTTTTCAATCTCTTAATCTGAGTACAAGATTAGCTACCGGCTGCAACACAGTACTTTAGAGTAGGCTTAATGATAGCTTTAAACAGGGCTATAAGCACCCTTTCCTCTCTGCTCGATAGTTTGTGCAAAATATCCCTGAAGATTGATTAGACATGCTGGCTTCAAACTTAAAAGATTTATCAATAATTCTTTCAAGATCACTAACACCATTGGCTTCAGTCAAGAGGATAATGTTTAGAGCACAGTTGTAACACGGATTGACTGTCCCAATATGAATGATTTTTGTTTTTATTGCATTAAATGCCATGCTCTTCAACTCAGCCTGAAAATGAAGGGCATCCAGGCACTCCTGCAGCCCAACCTGGTCACAAAGGTTATTTATAGTTGTCCCCACCTTTTTGTCTTCAGCAAACTTACTGGTCTGGATATTTATTGAAACAGGAAAGTCTGCTGTAAAAATGGAAAAAAACAGAGGCTCCAGAACTGAACATTATGGCACCCCAAATAACACCAGTTTAACTTTTGAAGTAGCTTCACCTAGTTTAACCCTTAATAATTTCCTGTATAGCCAGTTCATTTCCCACCTTGTTATATATCTGTTTATCCCCTGTTTCTTCAGTCCCTTGACTATTTCAGCATGCAACACTGAGTCAAATGCTTTTGCCAGATCCAGGTAGCTAACATCTACTGGTAAGCCTGTCAAAGGAAAAAACTTCAAAGACCAATTCACATAAGGTTCAGATATGGCATTTAATTACTTGCTGCAAGGAGACAAAAACATGCAAATACAGGATTTTGCCTAACTACTAACAGGAAGTATGCTCTTCTTATACTGTTCTACAAAACGTTGCTTTCTATAGTTGACGTAATTAAACACAACTTTCTGTATTGTTCTACAGCAGATGTTACTCAGATTTTCTGCTGACATGACTGGATTTATGAAAAACATTTGAGAAAAACAACCTGACCTTGGGGGCTTTAGCCCACTACAAGCTTCTATTGTGTAGTTCTAATACATGTGTTACATTTCAAGGTACTTTTCTAGCTTAGACACAAGTAAACGCTGATTGCAGTTCATATTTTCAAGCAGTCTTTGTTCTTATTATCAATAGCTTCTGCAGCTGTGTATTTTCTCACAGCATAAGCGGAACTCCTTGTCTAAATCTAATAACATTAATACAAGTAATACATCTATTTATTATTTTCCTGACACAAGCAGACATTATCTGCTTCCCTGTAAATTTCCAGAGCATAAGCAAAGATTATAACTGCGCATATTTTATGACAATACAAGATTGGAAAGCTTCTGCAGTTTGTACAGATTTATGCAGTGTGAAATAGAATAAATGTGTTAACCCTTTTCAAACCTTAAATGCACTATGCATATTACTAATACATACACTAATACATATTTTTCTAACATTTCCCCCCTTTTAATACTTTATTCTACTTTCAAAATAAGCATAAACAGTTTTTCTTCCCCTAACCTCTTCCTACTCAGGATTTGCAGTTAAGAGAGTCATTCAGTTTAAACTTATGAAAGCATTTTCAATTTTTTAACAGTTCTTCAAACTCAGCACCTTGATATAAGGTTTCTGAAACTGACATGTCTATAAGGTCTTTGATCAGTCTTTTCATGCAGGGGATGCCACAGCAAACACATACTCCCAGTAGTATCATCCATACACAAATTGCAATCAGGATGTTCATTAGGATAGTACCCCACCCCCCCAAACTATTTCTGGGAAAAGTCCATCAGTGGGTTTGGTCCTGGTTTGGTCATGTCCGACACTTGCTGAATTACCTCAAGGTGATTGTCTATTTCGTGTTTATGGTCAGGAATATACGAACAGCACTCCTCCTGGATTAAAGCGCAAGTACCGCCTCTCACTGCTAGGGTGAAGTCGAGAGCCATGTGGTTTTGAAGCACTACAGTTCTCATGGCATTCAGTTCATCAGTCACCAATTCTAGAGCGGAAAAAGTTGCATTGCTCATTACTTTAAGAAGTTTAGACAGTTTTCTCAGCTCCCAGATCGATTTCACTGTTCCATATGCTGGTGATATGCCTGCCCACAATATAACACTGTCACTCAAGTCCGTGTGTGTCAGTTTATCACCTATAGAATGATGGTTTTTCCAGCGTATATCAATTTGCCCCACTGAATTTACAGGTTTCTTGACGGGTTTCTTGACGACTCCTCGGACATTTTGAATTTTTCCTAGAGGTAAGACTGCCGTGTGTCGTATGGCTGGAACCAGGTAGCCAAAAAAACAACTGCTGGACCAGTTCTCAGGTAACCACTTGTATGCTTTCCTACCACATACAAAATAACAATCCTCTACTTTAGTAGTAAGTTTACTATGAATATACACTTGTCATGCATGAAACATTTTTCTATCAATTATAGACAGTTGTTTATAAAGAACAGAATCATGTTTTACTTCATCAATTGTTTTGTGCATCAATTCAAAAAATGAATCATAGTTTGTATTACAATAAGAACCTGCATTATTAGCTTTAGTGTAGCATCTATAAGGAGCAGTCACATTGCAATTGCTCCAAAGCACCTGAACAGTATCATTTTTATAAAAAACAGAGTCCCTTTTTGTGGAACAGACAAGTGCAATGCTATTTTATCTTGTGATGTAACAGTTGATGTATCATAAATAAAGTTTTCCCAGGTCTCATTGACTCCTAGGGGGACTGAAGTCATTAATAACCCCCCGTATGCTGTCGGGAAAGCTGTGCAAATCCAGCAATTCGAAACATTGAAAGTCTCAGCATACACATATTTGATGGCCTGGTAAGTGTTGAAGTTTGGGTGCCAGTCTATGAGCAACGCTTCACGTTTATTCAGTTCAGTTTGTGTGGCAGGGAAAAGGAATGGCCACAACAAAAAGATTATTGTCACTAGTACAGTTAACAGGATGATTATGCAATACTTCTGGGGAAATGGTTGTTCTGCATTCCTGTTTTTTCCAACTCTTCCGAGTAGTTTTATTTGGATTTTTCTGGATTCTATCATTTTTGCTCTTGACATGTGACAAGATTTTTGTCCAGTTCAAAGTTCTTAACTAGTTTGCAGTGCGTCAGGTGGATCCACGTGGCCCACTCTGCAATTTTGACTGCAGTAGGTGTCGACAGGAGCACCTGATATGGACCTTCCCACTTTGGTGTTGTCCAGTTTCTCTTTTTGAGTGTTTTCACCCAGATCCACTCCCCAGGGGGCACTGCCACTTCCGATGTCTTGGTTTGTTCTTTATCTGAAACAGAATTTGACTGCAACAGATGTTTAGAATTCAACAAATTTCTCATATACTCTGCTAGTGTACAGTCGGCTTCCTGGTCTGCGGGCATGAGAGGTTTCCACTGAGGTATATAATAAGCTCTTCCAATTAATTTTTCAAAAGGAGTCAATCCTTTTGCATTCGGAACAGTTCTCATGCTCAACAGTGCCAGGGGCAGACAGTACACCCAATTCTTTTCTGTTTCTGCTATTAATTTCCTTAGTTTATTCTTTAAAATCCCATTATGCCTCTCAACTAGCCCTGCAGATTGCGGATAGTATGCACAATGAGTTTTTAAAGAAATACTAAAATGTTTACTTAACTGTTGTATGGTTTGGTTTACAAAGTGTGTACCGTTGTCACTGTAGATCCTTTCCGGAATGCCGAATCTAGGGATGATTTCTTTAACAAGGATTTTTGCTACTGTAGCTGTGTCTGGATTTTTGGTCGGAAAGGCTTCCACCCATGTGGAAAACATATCTACAATGACAAGACAATACTTCTTATTTTCACATTTGTTCAATTCTATGAAATCCATACAGATAGTATGAAACGGATACGGTGGTGTAGAGAAACTCCCTTGCTTGGGCTTTAATGCCCCTTGTGCATGATGTTTGTTACAAATGTGGCACATCAAACAAAAATTTTTAGAATAGTTGGTGAATCCATATGTTGTGAACACTCGGTTCACCAGCTGTACCATCCCCCCTGTTGAGACATGGCATTGCCCATGGCTCAACAAAGCTGCATATCTAAACAAATTAGATGGTAATATCGGTTTCCCTTCTTTAGAGATGTACAGCCCCTTTCCGAGAATTGTTCCTTTTTTTACCCATCTTTGTTTCTCAACTTGCGTAGTGAGTGTCTGCATTGTCTTTAACATTTCTAAGTCTAAAATCTCAGAGGGTTGTAGTTCCTTATTCAAAAGAAATACTTCTGAAGCTGCCTGCTTTGCAGCTGTATCAGCTCTCGCATTACCTTTTGAAATCCTATCATGTTGCTTGGTATGAGCTGCGCATTTACAAATAGCTACTTTCTGAGGTAACTGAATAGATTCTAAGAGATCTAGAATAAACTGTGCATGATTAATAGGTTTGCCAGTAGATGTTATTATTCCTCGGTTTTTCCACTATTGCTCAAAAACATGTACAGTAGAAAAAGCATACTGGCTGTCAGTAAAAATGTTCACACATTTACCCTTTGCTAAGGTACATGCCCGTGTCAAGGCAATCAATTCTGCTGCCTGTGCAGATAAGTTGTGTGGTAAAGGTTTCACTTCTATAATCTCAGTATCAGAAACTACTGCATATACTACTAGGTTCTGTCCTGCAGGACCCCTTTTGCACGAGCCATCCACGTAGTATGTCACCTCGGCATCGTCCAAGGGGACATCTGTGAGATCTTTTCTAGGCAGTGTCTTTTGTTCAATCACCTACAGGCAGCAGTGTGGTGTGCCATCTGCAGGGGTTGGGAGCAAGGTAGAAGGGTTCAAAGTCGTACATCGTTCAATTGTCATATGAGGTTGGATCAACAATATAGTCATACAGGAAAGATGCCTAGCAGGGGAAAGATATGCTACCTTCTCTTGCAGTAAAATAATTGAGACTGCATGAGGCACTCTCAATGTGAGAGGGTGGAACAAAACTACTGAGGCCGAAGCCTGTACTGCCACTGCAGCTGCAACCACTGCTTGTACACAGTGAGGTAAAAAACATGCCACTGGTTCTAGTTGTGATGAATAATAAGCAATGGGGTGTTGCTTGTCCCCATGCTGTTGTGTTAACACTGATGTCATATAACCTTGCTTACAATCTACAGTTTGGAAAAAACGTTTATGATAGTTTGCTAATCCCAGAACTAATGAGGACGCTATTAACTGTTTCAGTTTGCAGAAAGCAGATTCTGCTTCTGGTGTCCATTGTAACAAGTCCTGTGCTGCCATAGGCTTTTTATATATCAGGTCAGTCAGTGGTGCAGATTCCAAGGCATAGTTTGGAATCCAGCTCCGGCAAAAATTAGTCATACCCAGGAAGGACATCATTTCCTTCTTGGTGGTGGGTTTTGGTGCTTGTAAAATTACTACTTTTCTGTCCTCATCTAATGTTCTACCCTCTTTGGATATTACATATCCTAGGTATTTAACTTGCTTTTTCCAAAGCTGCAGTTTATTTTTGTTTACCTTATGTCCTTCAGTGGCTAAAAATTGTAATAGCGCTATGGTATCTTCTTTGCAATCTTGCTGGGTGGGGGTCGCCAGCAGGATATCATCAACATAAAGTCAAATCTGACTGCCTCTTGGTGGGGTAAATCCCGCCAAGTTGCTTGCCATTTCTTGTGAGAATATTGTCGGACTTTCACAATATCCCTGTGGTAGTCGCGTATATGTATACCTTTTCCCCTGAAATGTCAATGCAAACCAATACTGGCTGTCAGGGTGTATCGGTATCGAAAAGAATGCATTGCTGATATCTACCACAGAAAAATATTTCTGTTGAGCTTTTAAATCATTCAACAGGGTGTGTGAGTCTGGCACTGTAGGTGCCCTTGGTATCACTGCGTCATTTACAGCTTGTAAATCTTGGACCGTACGCCATTCTCCATTTGCTTTCTTAACAGGAAATAAGGGTGTGTTACATGGTGAATCAGGAGATTCCACTAGTACCCCTTCCTTAAGTAAAGCTGCTATAATAGGTTTGATTCCTACCTCTGCATCTTTTCTTAAGGGATACTGTCTTTTCTGTTGTCTAAATGCTGACTTTGGCGTGATGGTAACTGGTCCCGCTGTACGAATAAGTCCTGCATCTGACTTTCCTGTTGACCAGAGAGTTTCTGGTATATTTTGTAAGGCATTCTCTTTCTCCTTTAATAGGAGTGCTAATCAGCTGTCCTTGCTAGACTGCAAGTGCACGGCTGGGTGGGTCTGAGTTATCCAATTCAGCCTCTGTATTTGTATTCCTTGTTCTGACAGTTCTAATTCTGTCTGCCTTTCCCATCTCGTAACTTTTTCTCCTAAGTCTGCCCATTCTATGTTTCTGTCCTTGGTTAAGCTAACATGTGGTAATTGATTAGATTTATAAAGTGCAAAGAACTCCTGGGGCAATGAACAGCTGGCTACACTGTTCCCTTCCATGTCCCAGTACAGATTACGTAATATCAATCTGTTTGCATGATTTTTAAACAATTCTTGCTCATATTCTTTATCAGGTCCTGGTGTGTTACAGTAATACAGAGTACAGTGCAACAGGTGCTGTTTGTCAGTGTCAAGGGAGGGGAACTTACTGATGGCTATATTTATTAATTCTTCAGTCACAGTCCCTGGACCAGTTGTAACCAAGTCCTGACTGTACCAATAAAACACTTCACCCTCCGAATGCACTGCAAAGGTATCAATTTGTCACTGTGCTTCCATACCCTGCATGGTCGGAACTACTGCTATACCAAATAGCTGCATAAGGTCTCTGCCCAAGAGGTTTACTGGGCATTTTGCAGAAACAACAATTTTGCTTTTCTGAGTCAATCCTGAAACAGGATCAGTTATTGTGATGCCATGGGAGAGAGCCATTAGCTGCTTTTACTAGTATATAATCATGTGACTCAGAATTTTCTGGCAGTTTGGAGGGATGTATCAGGGTTCGTGATGCCCCTGAGTCACACAAAAATTTGACTTCCCTCCCTTCTACCAAAAGTGTAACTTCTGGTTTTGTGTCTGCTAAATAGAGCTCCAAGCTCAATAAAGCTAAATCCAATATTTCATTTTCTTCACTATCTGTAACTTCCTGCACTTCCTCTATTTCTTCTGTCACATCCTCTACTCCTTCTATCACATTATCATTTGCCCTTTCTCTGCTATTCCCTTCTAGTGATTCCTGACTATCATATAGTCAGTCCTCACCCTCTTTGTCTTCCGTGGTTGCCCTCTTGTTTTTCTTGCAATCCCTTGCCAAATGTCCCTTTTTACTGCATTTAAAACATTCACCCCTTTTCTTTCACCCTTCAAAGTTCTCTGATTGCTGAACAGATTGTTTGTTTCCCTGGGCATTTTTCTTGCCTTTTTTCCAGGACTGTACTACATAAACTTCTGCTCCATCTTCTACAGAAAATACTTGGGCTTTCTTTTTCTTTTTGCTATTAAAATGCCTTTCGGCATGCCTAACATATTCAAGTAATGACTGTAACCTGATTGTACGATGATCTACCATGTGTTTTGTAATAAAACTGCTTATGGGTGCAATACTGCCTTTCAAAAATGCATTCTTTAACTGCTATTCATATGGGAAATCTTGTGTCTGATCTTCAGGAACCTGCATTCCACAGTGGTTATTAAAACATTCTAATAGTCTGGCATAATATCTGTCAACAGTTTCACCTTCCTGTTGGATGCATTGATTAATGCAAGTCCAGTCTGCCCTAGGCTTCCATTTCTCAGAGATGCGGTCTGTAAGACCTTTTACTCTGTTATCTAGCTCTGCGCTGCTATGTGGGAGGGGTCTGTGTGCAGCGTCACGGGGATTCCAGTTGCCACTAATCATGTGCCAATCTGGTCCCACAATTTGTCTACCTACTTTTTCTATCTCTTCTCCATTTAAATTATAACTTAGCCTCATTCCTTGTAAATCTTCTGAGAACTTTCTAAAATTAACTTTTGGATGGGGAATTCCCTCAGTGGCTTTCCGGATATCTTCCGGAGTCCAGGGTCTATACACTAGAATAGTTGGATCCTGACCTTCTTGCCCTGCCTGAGGATTAGGTACTTCTATAAGTGGGCATATTTCTTCTTCACTCATAGATCGTGAATTCTTAACCATTTGATATAACTCAATGTCTCCTTTTGAGTTACCTGCCCATGTTCGAGACCTGGTCTTGATGGGATCTCTAATAAATGGTTTTGCTCTTGTAATGTCTCTATTTTCAGTGACAACAGGATATCGTGGGGGTGGACTAACCTCTTCACTTGCTTCGTATTCTGGTAAGGGAGGCAGAGGGGCCGATGCTATTACTAAGTTATTGTCCTCCTTATCTAAAAACATCGCTTTTGAATTATTATTCTTTTGTTCCCTACGGTTTACCTCCTCAATCCAACTGTGTGCCTGAGGAATTCCTAAGTGGCGTTGCTTTTTTACCCGACCTTATGAATTGGTTTTGAGCTGTTTGACAAGTTTGACAAGCGAGGATTTTTCTAATTTACCGTTGAATTCATACTTATTAACCCATTTTGAATAGTATTTAATATTATCAGCGCGCTGCAACTGCATGTATTTTGCGTCTTCGGTTAACAGCGGATTTTGGGGTCTTTTTGTGCAATTATTACCCATTTTGTTCTACCCTTTTAATTGTTACATAACTTCTCTTATTTTTAACGTGGTACCATGGATTTTGTTATAGTCTCTTCAGAAAGACTGCCTACCTACTCTGTTTTCCCTGATCTATGACAAGACAGTAATCTTTTCTGTCCCTGACTTGTAAAAATACAGTCTTGACAAAAACAATACAAATCTAGTCCCTGATCTAAAACAGAAAAAAGTAGATTCACCTTACCTGAGCCTTCGTGATTGATCACCTGGTTCGTAAAAACCCGTCCTTCAGTCGCAGATCAGAAAGTGGCCGGCCTCTTTTGTACGACGATTCAGTCGGAGGGCTTTTCAAATAAGAAGAACTGATGTATTTTCTTCCCCGTACGGTTTCAAGCCACCTGGCCTGTCTGATCCGAGGTGAAGTGAGGGTTTCCGGCTCGAAGGGCCAATCTGTCAAAGGAAAAAACTTCAAAGACCAATTCACATAAGGTTCAGATATGGCATTTAATTACTTGCTGCAAGGAGACAAAAACATGCAAATACAGGATTTTGCGTAACTACTAACAGGAAGTATGCTCTTCTTATACTGTTCTACAAAACGTTGCTTTCTATAGTTGAAGTAATTAAACACAACTTTCTGTATTGTTCTACAGCAGATGTTACTCAGATTTTCTGCTGACATGACTGGATTTATGAAAAACATTTGAGAAAAACAACCTGACCTTGGGGGCTTTAGCCCGCTGCAAGCTTCTATTGTGTAGTTCTAATACATGTGTTACATTTCAAGGTACTTTTCTAGCTTAGACACAAGTAAACGCTGATTGCAGTTCATATTTTCAAGCAGTCTTTGTTCTTATTATCAATAGCTTCTGCAGCTGTGTATTTTCTCACAGCATAAGCGGAACTCCTTGTCTAAATCTAATAACATTAATACAAGTAATACATCTATTTATTATTTTCCTGACACAAGCAGAAATTATCTGCTTCCCTGTAAATTTCCAGAGCATAAGCAAAGATTATAACTGCGCATATTTCATGACAATACAAGATTGGAAAGCTTCTGCAGTTTGTACAGATTTATGCAGTGTGAAATAGAATAAATGTGTTAACCCTTTTCAAACCTTAAATGCACTAAGCATATTACTAATACATACACTAATACATATTTTTCCAACAAAGCCCTAGACCAATGCTTCCATTAAATTCTGATAAAAGTTTAACAGATTTGTTAAACATGAGTGGTCTTTAGTAAAGCCATATTGGCAGACATCAGCACCAAATTTCAAGTAATTTACATCAAATTGCACTGGACTCTTTCAAAACAGTTGTCCAGAATACAAGTTAGGCTGACAGGGCTGTACTTGTCTATAGTTTTAGTGGTCCATCCTTTTAAGATGGGAATTATATTGGCTTCTTTCCAGAGGTCAAAAATAAACTCAGTATTAAAAGACTCTTGAAATAGGTGTTATAAAATGGGCATGATGTGATTAGCAATGCTGGACAGAAAGAAACCATTTACGTCATCTGCCCCATCAGCAGCTTTGATTAACTTAAGGGCTTCCCTCAAGGCTTCACTGTATACACTTTGGCAGCTATCATAGTCAACGCTAACTGAATCATATTCTCCATAACT
Source organism: Protopterus annectens (assembly GCF_019279795.1). Classification (NCBI taxonomy): domain Eukaryota; kingdom Metazoa; phylum Chordata; order Ceratodontiformes; family Protopteridae; genus Protopterus; species Protopterus annectens. The sequence continues at coordinate 929,318,712 of NC_056731.1, read as the reverse complement.
AGTTTTATTGGTCTGCACTATGAACCTATCCACAAATAAATCAGAAAGAATTTGGGAATCAGTTATCTCAAGGTTGTGTAGAGTGATACTGATTATAGACTAATTATTGTTTCTGTAACCCTGCAAATGCTTAATAAGGCTTTGTTTTAAGAGATGTACTGGTTGCTAATCTTAACTCATAACATATTCTTTTTTTTAATTAAACTTCTCAAACCCACCCTAGCTTTCAGATATCTGTATTTGCTATATGGGCTTGCCAAGCTCTTAAAGGTAAGCCATAAATACTTATTTCTTCTCTTTGCATCAATGAGTTTCCATGTCCAGCAAGGTCATTTTTTTCTGCCCTGGCTTGCCTGGATCACATGTCAGAGCATGTTGCAAAATTAGTTCATTAATAAAGTTGTAAAAGTTGAACTAACACTCAAAAATGTTTTTGAGCCATGCAGTCACATTAATTCCATACACTGAGATCACTTTTGATAGATGAATAACCATCACTATAAAAAGCTTTCTGAAGTTTGTTTCCCTGGGAGGAGGGATGAGTTCTATCATCACTCAGCACACCAGTACACAGGAAAAATAATTATGATCAGCCCAAACAATTCAGACTCATTTGGACTCTCCCTTAAAGACAGTGTGTCTCTAATCCAAAAACATCTAGGAAGTTCTCCTTTCTTGAGGGTTCCTTGAAAATTTGTGTACAACCCAATGCTATACCTGTCCTAAGTAAGGAGTTAAATAGATTATTACCTGAACACATGATCCACTAATCTACTCCTGGTGTATTAAGATCACCAGCAAGTGAATCATCCTTTTTGAAGCATTCCTCTAACATAGAAGTAAACAAGCTCTTCTCAGCATGAGTCTGATTTTTGTGGACTATAAAATAGCCCTACATTCCATTTTGCATTGCCTTTACATACAGTAGCCACAATTATTTCAAAGTCTTTACTAACAAAAGTTACAAAGGACTGAAATTGTAAATAGACTTATATAGAAACTCTACTTCCTCTTTTGTTGCTAAGATAATTGTCTGGATGCCCCTTGTATCCAGAAAGATCTGTAATGGTTTGTTAGAGTCACGATACCATGTTTCAGTAATTAAAATGACATCACCATATTTACTATGCAATCTAGGTTCCAAGTCCTTAAATTTGTTATTAAAGCTCTTGGCATCACACAAGATGCATTTTATTTTTGATCTTTTCTTAGTGTCTCTCAGTCCCCCACCTCCACACCCTGCAGGAAAGTTTAACTCAAATAAATAACTGATGTCAAAATTATGGTTGAAACTAAATGTCAAAAATGCATTATTTTATCCTTTGGGAAGTCATCTTCACCAGAGAACTGCCACATTGACTATATGCCCTTAAGAGTTGACACAGGTGTTTGGGATTTGGGATTGTATGTGGACAGTGACATAACTTTTGACCAACATGTGTCCATTGTTGTAAGAAAGTCCTTCTATACTGCACAGCTTATAAACAAAGGGATTGTGTCTAGAACTAAGGATATCATTGCCCCCCTTTATTCAGCCCTCATTAGGCCAATAATTGAATATAATGACCCCTTTGGCATGCATCTGTCTAGACATATGCAACATCTGAAACACTCATAGAGATAGATGGGAGGGTGGCCTAATGGTTAAGGTGTTTGCCTTACAAACACAAGGTGCAGGGTTCGAGTCTCACAAGGGATAATTGGCTAGGCTTAAAATGGCTCACAAGGGCAGCTAGCCTACTAATCTACGAACCTACGAACCTTACTAAAAGAATACAATGCCTAAACAACATGTCCTGCATGGACTAACTCCATACCTCTTAACTGCCCAGATTTTTGCAGAATGTCCAGATTATTGCCTCATATTTTGGTCATTTTCTCATAAAATGTCTGGTTTTCTGGCAAGTCATTGAAGACTGAAGACACTAAATTATGACATACATATGAGTTTTAGACTTTATATCCTTCAGAAAAAGTATGCTAACAGAAATCCCGATATTCTGGCACCTTTCTAAGTTTATAAGGACATCTTTTAAAATCTGTCCCTGTTTTTTGGCCCTTGTACACCCATTATTTTAGTCTTTATCCAGATTTCTAGTGCTAAGAGATTGAAAGGTATGATTTGCTCAAAGCCCTGTCACAATGCTCGGTATCCTACAGACTGCTAAGAGGTGATCTGTGTCTGGCACACAAAGCATCCTCCAACCCATTACTGATGGATTTACTGCACATCAGCAAGTCAAAGACATCAGAAATATTCAGTCTAGGGATCTAAATCTCTTCTGCAACATCAACAAAATGGTTTGGAGGGACAGGTATATTTCACAGAAGAAACTGCTGCTATGGAACAGAGACTCTCCATTTACATAAAACAAAGTTTACCTCTGTCCATTTCCATTTTCAAGTGCAGCTTAGATCTAAGGATGGAAAACAGAAAATTTATCCCAGGACTGCCTCCTGCACTACTATTGGACAGATACAGCTCATGCACAGGCCCTCTCAGATTATCTATGGTATGATCCCAGTTATTCTCATTAGGGGTAATATATGATTATCAACCATGGAATGGGTAAGACCAATCTAAATCCAAATGGGTTATGTTATTTTGAGCACAAAAAGAGAAATTGGCTAGGCTTAAAATGGCCTGCAAGGGCAACTAGCCCAGTACTTATCCATGAACCTATAATTAAAAGAGATCAGAAGATCATATGAAGGCATATCTCACTCTGAACATGTGACACTATAGAAAGCCAGTCCCAGCAACTACAGTAATCTTCTAAATAATTATATTCACCTATATGGCTGATACAGGTTTTAAGAATCAGAAACATAAGAATGTAGCAATTTGAGTTTTTTTCTTCTACATCTTCAGTTGTAAGTACTCTAGCAATTTTTCATTGTTTAAAGAAAAGTTCCCTTTTCTTTTTTTCCATTGTAATTAGGCTTACACACACCTTACTTTAGCTTACAACATCAGTTCATCTCATTTCTAAACGTACTTACAATCAAGGTAGTCTCTCACTGATGCCCACAGTAAAGGTATAAGGTGATTAAGAGGAACACACACTGTTAGTCAGTGTGGAATTTGTCAAGGTCTTAATGATACTACTTACTGAAGCTATAAAAAGGGCCTTTAGGCTTTTTTCTCTCTCTGGTGCTTTCAGCTCTTCATACAAAATTCCTGTTCAAATTTTGTTTCTTTTAAACCTGTGCTGAGTAAGAAGATGTTAAAATATATTTACTTACTCAATACTGACAATGCTCCTTCATAGTCAGCACTGTCTGAAACCATTGTCACTTCCTTTACACTGGATTCTGATCCTTTTTCTTCCCTGGGGCACTCTTGTTCCAAACTAAATATTAAGGATGGTGGTCAAGTACTGAGGGATTTGATAAACGTTCCCCTTGATACTCATTGTGGAGTCATCTACTCCAAACACTTTATTGGGCCAGACATTTTTTGTTTACTCCAGACCAGTGATCACTATGTGTTTGAGGCAGTCCCCGTTGGGCCCAGCCACTGACAACTGACAACTATCATTGGCAAATGGCTGTAGCCATTAGTAAACTGGGTTCCAGCCATTCAAAGATTTCTACCTCTGTCCCTTCTGGTTCGGGACACCAGGGGATGTTCATCATTTTTAATGCTGCAGTAGCTTTTGGCTATTTGAGTTATATCCTGCTCAGGATACAACAACCAGCCCTATGACTGCTGATAGTCTTAACTCTTTGAGAGAAATCAGCAGTCAAAGTGTAGACAACTTCAGTAATTTCTTGCTGCCTCAATGGAAAGCAGCTCTGAGGCTTCGTGGGAGCAGCAATTGGCTACAGACTTAACTTCTGGTAGATAAATCACCATAGGGGAACCCTTCCACACATAAAAGCAAGTTCCTTTTTTAAATACTTTCAAGTATTATTTTATTTTTCTGAAGAATGCAGTCAATCAGAAGTTTCTCATTAGAAATTGCTATTTTTAGAATGGGGCTTTTTTTTAAATACCTGGGCTGTTTTTGTGAGAAAACAAATGTACTGTTTTGAGACATTTTAAAGAGTGGGAAGAGTTTTACATACTTCAAATGGTGTTTGAATATTTTGGTGCTTGTGTGCACTGTGTGACAATTTACCTGCTTTATTTTACTGCTTGAGGCATTTTGTTTGAAGGTGCTCTATATAAGCACCAGGAAGTGTATTTCAGGGCTAGAAATATATTTTATGTTTAGCGATTTTGTACACTTCATAAAAACTTACCTTAATTTCTTGTTTTCTCTTAGTGCACTTTCTGTGAAAGAGACTTAAGACTTCTGACAGATTTTGTGCGTAATGTTTGTGCATTTACTTTTGCGTTTTGAGGAACTGTGTGGGGAAGTATGTGTCTGTGCTACTTGTGAACACTTGTCTGACAACTTACCTTCTAACTGACTCTTCCCAGCAGTGCTTGCTGGCAAGTAGGCTTTTTCCTTTGCTACTAAATGGGTTCCTACACCAATTCTGATGTTTTTTTTCCCAGTGTACCAGAAAAGAGAAAACAGAATATGAGTCCTTGCCTACACTACAGTTGCAGACAGTGCCTCAACCATTGGTGGGTGACTCTGCAGTGGGCATCTGTTGTTCCTCAGACCACAAGCTGGTTTCCCCTGGTTCCTCTAGTGTAGTCCCTTCCACCAATATGGACCAGGGTTTAGCTATGTCCTCTGAAGCTGTTCCAGTGTCCAATCTGGGTATTGAACAATCATCTTCTTTTGGTCTGGGAGTTTCTCCAGGAGTTTCTTCTTGGAGAGACCAGGAAATGAAATATCTTGCCTGGGATTAAGTGCCATCTCTCATTCAGTTTCCTTCCAAGAATGTCCCTAGGAAAAAAGGAAACAAAAAGTTAAACATTGTTCATCCAAAGACATCTTGACTGTTCATAAGGATGATTTACTTACTTTGGCCATGAGTTTACTGCAGACTTTCTATCCTGGAGAGCAGATATACATACCAGAAGACTAACTAGGTCAATATATTCTTGAGCAAAATATGTCAGAGGATTCTGACGTGGTCAAAGACAGGGATTTTTCATTGTCTGATTCTCAAGCCTACTACTCTGATTCAAAGGAAAGAGTTGTCCTGTCCAACTCCATTAGATGAGTTTTCCTTTTGTAAGACTAGTTCCAGGATGAATGATACATTTTATGGAAACAAGTGGATGCTTCCTCTAAACTGAGGAGATAATATGGTATGCTACAAGTGGATATTGCAACACCCATTCCTTCTATTATGCCAGTCTTGGAGGACGTGTTAAATGCTGCCTGCAAAAACCCTGACTCTTAGCCTTCAGTCCGCAAAAATGGCAGATCACTTATTAATACAAACCCTTTCTCTACAGACAAGAAGGTAAGGTATTAGACAGATTTCTTAAGAAAATTTCCTTCTTCCAGTTTATTCTGTCAGGTGCTGACAGCTTGTGGGATTTCTCTACCAAAATTCCTTCAGAAAGTAGGTCTTGTGCAGATCCTGCGATTTTTAATCTGTCTCATTTGCCTAAACATGCTTTGAAGAGTGTATATGACTATGCATATACTGTGTCTGGGTCCACTGCTAATGATGATATACCTGGGTGCATATCGTTTGGTCCTTCTGCAACTCAAGTTCTTAAACCATTTGGTGACAGAGGAAAATTAATTCAGGCAGTTACTAAGATTTTTCAAGCCCCACATTATAAATCTTACAACCCTTCTACTTTTTTTGAAGACAAACAATCAATCCCTGCCATCTCCTGACAACAAATTGTTTCCAACTCTTCAGTAATAATATTAGTTCAGGAGGATTACAGTTGGCACTGGCTATATATATTTCCTTTCAGGAGAATTCCTTCCTACCATCAAAATTAAGCAGAGTTTTTTCATTGGTTTCTTCAACATGTTTACCCTAACAGCCATACTACTGGTGCTTTAGACCAAAGGGAGAAGGGAGGAAGCCTTCTACTCCTGAATGTTTCTGGTTTCAAAGAATGAGCATTTCTGGAGACCATTTCTAGACCCTTCCTTTCTCAACTGGTTCTGAAAGTACCAAAATTCAAAATGTTACCCATTCACAGTCTGTTACCAGTCATTCCTCTTCTGGATTAAAGAAAAATCTAGCAAAGTTAGACTTTTTTTTAACCAATTGTTTTTTTCTATGTGACCTTTTAACTCATTCTTCTGGATTTTATGGTAACATTATACCTAAAAGACACTTAATCACATTATCATAGCCATTGGCTTCAGAAAATTTCTCAGATTCTGTGCCTGGATCACATTATCATTTCTCTGCATTACCCTTTGAATTAGCTACAGCTCCTAGGGTGTTTATAAAATATCTAACTCCAGGGATACCTTATTGCAGACCACAAGTCATTCACATTTTTCCTCATTTAGAGAGTTTAGTGATCTTTGTAGAGTATTTTGCTAGATGTTAGTAGTCCTTAACATGGATTTCTTCGTTCCTTACCAATATGGGCATCCAGATAAATGTTCAAATGTTCTCCATAACTCCATCGCACAGAACTGTGCTTTTAGACTGCCTTCTAGATATGTCTCTTCAAAGACATTCCTAACACAGGAAAAAGTGAATTTGTATTTGGAAACTTTCCTGAACTTCTCCAGTCAGTCTGAGATGTCATCCAGAGAATATTTCTGGATTCTAAGGTTCATGGATTCTATGATTTTCAGGATTCTTTTTGCCAGGTTATGCATGAAAAAAAACTGAATGTTTAAAAACAATGTGGACCCAGCATTCTCTTCTGGGACTTTCACATTCCAGTTTTGGGGTTTATCAAGAAGGAACTGCATTGCTGGAGGCAATAAGATGCTTCGGTTTTTGCTCAGGGAGCAGTTTCTATGGGGGTAAAGGTGTGAGGCCTCTGGAACAGTTCAGACAGACCAAAGTCCATAAATGTCAAAGAGATGTTAGCTGTAATCCATACTATAGAATCTCTTGATGATCTGTGATCCCTGGGACCATTACATGTGATTATAGACAATACCACAATTTTGTGGTACATAGACAGGGGGCACCAGGTCGTACCCCTTGTGCAGGCTGGCTATGATGGATTGGTATAATCCTCCAAGCATCTTACATACTGGCAGAGCAAAATGTAGTGGGAAACCTGCTGAGCAGGAATAGAACAGACATTCTTATAGGTTCATAGATTCATAGGTAGGTACTAGGCTATTGGCCCTAGGGCCTATATAAGCCTAGCCAAAAAGGTACCCTGGCATTCGCCACCCAAGAAAATTATTTTCCTGTCCCCCTGTTGAGCAGAGCCACAGAGGTGATCCCTGGGGTGAATTTCCTATTTCCCATCCAATCATCAAGATTTTACTTGAAGAGTGCTAATGAGAAGCATTGTTTTATATAGATATGTAGTTTGTTCCAGAATGTGGGAAGTCTCTGGGACAGGAATCTATTCCCTCCAGCATGTTCTGTTTATTGTAGTGTCAAGGTTTAGGTCCCTAGAGTGTGTAGCTTGGAGGGATTGGGATTTCTTTAAGTGGAGCATGTCCAACAGCTCTGGGTTTGACATAGCTTTGTATGTTAGGCAGAGATCGCCTCTGAGTAGGCGATATGTGACGGAGTAAAGCTGGAGTTCTTTGAGAAGGTCTGCGTAGGGCATCTGTTTGAGGCCAATAATCCTCTTTGTGAGGTATTTCTGCAGCCTTTCCAGTTGTTGTAGATGTCTTGTGTGGTACATACCAAAAGGGGCATTGTACTCTATAATGTGTCCAATGAGTGACAAGTAGAGGGGAACAATGACCTCTTTTTTCCTGGATGAGAAACCTTTTGTGATGAGGTGTTCAGTGTAGAAGGATTTCCTGACTACTGTGGTGATGTGATTATCAAAAGAGAGACTACTGTCCACCTGTGTCCCAAGGTCTCTTATCACACTTTCGGTGTTAAGTAGACTACCACCTATGTGGTAGCTCATGGTACAGAGTTTTTACCAAAAGGGATGATAATGCACTTTTTGGCATTGAGCTTGAGACCATGGCTTTAACAGCAGGCATTAGCCAAAGACCTTCTGTGTTAGCCTGTACTTCAGAAAAGTAGATACCAAACAGGAGAGGATCCAGGACTGAACCCTGTGGTACTCCACTTGTCACTGGTCTGAAGTCGGATTTGGAGTCTGCTACTTTCACAGTGTGGGTTCTGTCAGTGAGCCAGTTGGCAACCCATCTTGTAACATAGGGATTTATACCTAGTTTAGTGAGTTTATCTATAATTCCAGAGTGGAGGATGGTGTCAAAAGCCTTGGCGAGATCTAGATAGGCTGTGTGAACCACCTTACTCTCGTCTACAGCTTTGGTGACTGCTTCAAAGAGGTCTATGAGGTTTAGGAGACATGATCTGCCTTTTACAAACCCAAACTGGGTGGTGTCCAGAGTTTGGAGATTACCAATGTCTTTTTCTATAAGCTCTATGATGATACGTTCCATGGCCTTGCAGACCAGGCTCATTAGGCTAATGGGGTGGTAGCCCCCGGGGTCCGTGGTGGCTCCCCCTTTGTGGAGTGGGATAATCGTCGCTGTGCACCATTCAGTGGGCAAAAAGCCTAAGGTGAGGCTATGATTGAACATGATGCTTAGGTGGGGTGCCAGTTCATTCTGCAGTTCGTGTAGAATGCAGCCTGGGATGTTGTCAGGTTCCATGGATGCTGTGTTCTTGGCTTTGGAGAGTGTGGCTTTTACCTGTGCAGCCGTGATTACAGGAACATTGCATTCTTCCGGTATAGAGATGGGCCCTTTAGCGGGTGGGGGGAATAAAGCTAGCACTGAACCTATCTGCCAGGATGTTGGCAACATCAGTTGGGTCTGTATATTTAGTGCCATGGTGCTGTAACTCAGAGCAGATCTGAGTGTTGCCATTGAGATTCTTGACATAGCTATAGAATGCTTTGTGGTTGTCTTTAGAATCAAAGGCAATTTTGTTTTCGTAACTAGCTTTGGAGGATTTTATGAGGCATCTCAGCTTCTTACTGAGGCTGATCAGGGAGTTCCTGCAATCATGGGATTTTACTTTTTTTTGCAACAGTTTCTTTCTTCTGTTGTAGAGTTTGTTTATGGCAGGGGACCACCAGATTGGCTTTCTTTTTCTGGAGGATAGCATCTTGGTTCTGTTAGGGATAGCACGATCCATGCACTCGTGTAAGTGCTTATAAAGTGCAATTGTGTAGGATTTAGCAGTCGTACCTCTATTGTCCGTCTGCATGGGTGCCATGAAGTTTGCTACTTCTGTCTTAAGAAGCGTGAAGTTGGCTTTGGAGAAACTTTTTACAGTGGTTTCCCTTAAAGGGGGGTGGGGGCGGGATGTGGATTTCTAGGGTGATTAGCTTGTGGTCAGATTTGACCAACGATGAATTGACCTCTGGTGTGGAACCATGTTGGTAATGACCAGATCTAGGATATTGCTGCCCCTGGTGGCGGTAAGGATAAGTTGATCCAAGGCATTGGAATTTATGAATTCCAGAAAACGTTGAGCAAAAGAGTTGGTACATGGGTAGTTTTCCCAGTTAATGGTGGGGTAGTTGAAATCGCCCATTATTAGGGTGTTGGGTTCTACCCTAATATTTTCCAGTGTATCAAGAAATGATGAGTGGGAATCCTGGGGCATGGTGGGGGATCTGTAGCAAGTTACAATTTGGATTGCGGTCTTGCCCAGAGTTAGTTGCACTTGGATGCATTATGCTGAGCAGCTAGCCTGGAGGTGTCGATATCCTTAATGAATATGGACACACCTTTGCCTTTAGTGTTTTGGTCCAGGTTAGGTGGCCGAAAGGTGTGGTATGAATTATAGCTTGGTAATGCAGGGGTGCTCTCTGGAGCCTTGAACCAGGTCTCTGTCACTGCACAGATGTCGATGTTCTCCATTTTTGAGGAGTGCCTCAAGTGAATGCATTTTGTGGTTTAGACTTCTAACATTGAGTAGCATTACCCTCAGATTTTGCTTACTTGTGCCTGTTAACGTGGTGAATTTGTCATTTGAACCTTGCCTAAAAAGGCACTATAGGGGTGGCAAGAGCCTTAGCCAGTATCTGGAATCCCAAGGGCGACAGGTGCAGGCCATCTCTGGCAAAGCATCGTGGTCTGTCGATTATGTCATTCCAGGCAGACAGATACTGGATCCCCTTAGAATGACACCAGAAGCTTAGCCAATTGTTGAAGTCAATCATTTTGTCCTTGTATTGTGGTATTATTCTGGGTGATGGCAGGATGCTACTCGGGGCTAGGATCATACCTGCCTGGGCTACAAGATTGGAGAGCTCCTCCATGTCTCTTTTCATGTAGTCCAGGGAGGTACGTCTCAAGTCATTCACACCAATGTGGACAATGACAGAGTCATATTTGTACTTGTTGTGGAGTGACCTGAGTGCGTGCATTATGTGGTTGATCCTGGCACCTGACTGGCAGCTGACAGTAACTTTTTCCTTGTTTAGCCTAGTGAGTGGAACATCAGTGTGCCTGACTATAGAGTTACCTATGACTAGAGTGTTGGGTACGTTGTTATGCCTTATGGGCTGTGGCTGAGTGGCACACTGAGTTTGTGGGCTATGAGTCATTTGGGTTGTGTTGGGGGGTGGAGGTTATTTGTGTTTCTGCTTTGGAGGTCTCTGTTGCATGAGCAGATTTTCTTTTGAGAGCCTCCGTGAATGTAGGTGTGTGTTTCGTGTTTCTATGTGTGTGTTTTGGTGGTGTAGGTTTTGAGGGACTATGTGATGAGTGTGGTGTGGTGCAAGTGTTTACCTTCTCCTCTTGACTGTCTAGTCCAGTATTGGGTGAAGAGAGCTTTGCTTCCAGTTTGGCTGTATAAGTGCATCTCTCACAGGTTGTAGTGTTGGTTGGTAGGAGGAGAGGGTTTGTGTACATGAGGCAATTGCTGCATTGCCCCAAGATGCCCAGATTCATCAGGTAGACAGGAGAAAACACCGGGAGCTGACCCTTAGACATGCCTGGATGGGTGCTTATTTATTAAGTACTAAAAACTGTTTTCCTCTAGACAAGTGAGGAAAGTTGAATGCTAGCTTATTTAGTGCTTACAACGAGTTCTGAACAAGTGCTGAGCTCAAAGAAACAGATTTTAGTGCTAAAACTAAAAGGCTGGCTAGTTCTAAGGGAAAATTTGAAGAGCAGACTTGTTGGTGCCATGAATGGAAGCTTAAATGGAAATTGAATGAGGGGATCCTCCAGAAAAGGAACCAGTTGTCAGGAACACCTCAAACAGATATGTTCTCCTCCTTTCAAAACAGACAACCAAGTAAATTCTGCACCAGGACTCCTTGCAAGCAGGTCTGGAAAACAGATGCATTTTCATTCTTCTGGCTGGTAATATTCCTGTATGCATTTCTACCCCTTTCCACGTATATCCAGCGCCATGCTGAAGATTCAGAAAGAATCTCCAAAAAATTATTTTGAGTCACTTTTGCCCCAGGCAGTTACCACAAGCTTCCTCATAGATTGGATCCACTCGCACAAGACACAGGGAGTGTGATAAACTCCAGTTTCAAACAACGTCAACAAGCTGCCTAGATGATTCAATTCTAAAATGTTTGAGGCACTTTTTTTCATAAGAATGCACAGCAGGTACTAAAGGAAGTAAGAAATTCTCATGCTTATCTTATCTCTTATGTTTACCAGTGGAGAAGATTCTCTAGTTGGTATCTCACCTATAACCGCGGCCCTATTCAGGATTATTACCTTTGATTCTCAGACATTTATGTGAGTTACTATCCTATGGCCTGTTTACTCCTTTGGCAAGGGGTATTTATCAGCCATTTCAGTATGTCTGCCCATGGATCCTCCTCTTAATTTCAAACTTTGCTCAAGCTGTTCTACAAAAAGCTTTTTCTGTTGATATGTAAGGCCACCTGTTATTCAGGTGACACGTAACTGGTCTTTACCTTTTGCTGGCAAAGTTATTTCTGTCTTTGTTTCAACCAACTATTCTGGCTTTTTTGGTTCATTTAGTTAGTAGGCTGACTGGTTTATTGCACTGTCATCTGAAAGAGACTATCCTGATTGCAGCTGCTCATGGTGAGCTCGCCCTTTTGTCTGTACATGCATACAGGGTTATCTTTAGAAAAAATTCCCTCATATATGCCCTTACTACTTTCAGAGTGTACCTAGAATCTAGACATTTATCAGCCTCATTCCTTCCAGAATTTGAATGGCAAGAGGAATAGTTTCTATATACTCTGGTCATGCTTTTGCACCTCAGATTTCATCTTGTCAGTTCTAAGTCTTTTATGAAATTCCTGGTATGGGACTGGTAAAGGACAGGGGTTTATATTACGTTATCAAACTTTTAAAAGTTCGAACGTCATACGTTCGAAGCCATATGATCGAACTTTTTAAAGTTCAAAAAGCTAAAAAAAAATAAATAACAGAAAAAACCTACCTGACCATTTTAAGCAGTTGGGCAAGCCCCCCTGCACCCCCACACCCCTGCTCTTTAAATATACCAACTCTGAGATCGCACTACAGTGCAGGAAAGGAAAATCTTCCCATTCCACACTGTACGGAGATCTCCGTTGAAGCGTTCGAACTATGTGGACCAGTCAGCATTATGTTCCAGCACTGGTATATTTGATGTCAGTAATCCTGGTGTTAGTGGCCTTGGCTTTGGCCTTACCAGTGTTGTTTTTGTAATGTCAGGGTTTCTAATGCTGTCCCATTGTGTGCTTCTGTATTATTAAACCCACTGAAAATCTTTCATGCAGGCTGCAAGATGACCTCCTCCCTCTTAGTAGACCAACAACCTGTCCTTATGGCACTTCCTTCCTCTAATTCACTTTAGTCCTCCATTCTTCCAGAAACAAGAAGGACCCCTAGGCACTTCAGAGTCTGTATCTCCTCAAAGGTGGCACATATCAGGCCTGTCCAAGACAAAGCACATAGAGCTGGAGTTTTACCCCCACTGCAGAGCACCTGGACAATGATGAGGGGACAGCTCCCTTCTGACTGGAAAATTCAAAATTTGAAGTGTTTCCAAATAATGCAGCAAAATAAGGTCTTGCTCTCTGATCCCAATGGTTCTGCCATACTTCCTAAAAACTATTCTGCTTGAAACAAAAGTGCTTGGCTATCACTGCCCAAATTTGAACAGCCAAAGTACACAAAATGTCTACAAAACTGTACTCAAAGCTGTATAGTTTCACACACACACACACACACACACACACACACACACACACACACACACACACACACACACACACACACACATATATATATATATATACAAATACAAAATACATATAAAGAATTTTAGGGGGAACAAACCCTTCTGTATCCCCATTTGAAAGATTTCACCACAAGATTGACCTTACTTTAATATTATCACTCTGTAATCATTGTACCTCAGAGACAGAACAATCAGTTAAAACATTATAAAACTGTCTAACTCTTTCTTGGTGGTGGTGGTGGGGCTGATAACTCAGCGAATAATTAAAAAAAACTACATAGAGTACGTGGGAAAACATATCAGTCTTATATGAACTGTGTAAACAGTAAGGAACACTAATGATATGCAAGAAAGTTCAAGCAAATGTGGCTCAGTCAGTCTAAAGTCAAGCAACCGATGGACATCCAAGCACATCTCTTTCCTGCGGTGCAGACAGAATAAGGCCTACTGATTTACACTGCAATCCTGCTGGGTGGTCTCTTTCTTTGCAGACACCCTTATGGACGCCACAGCAATTACATGTGAAAACCCTGAGACCATGTTTCAAAGCAGGTGAACTGGATATTTTCTCTTTATCTTTCCGTTGCATGCCAATCATCAACCCTCTAGTGGCACAAGTAACGCATTCATTCCCATGAACAAATGCTAGTTATCGAAAGGTATCACCCAGGCTTCCATCAGGGCTTAACAATGTGCTACATCCCATTCCATGTAGGCCTGAATGAGCAGAAGCCCCACAGAACAATACACTTTTGCATATAAGATCATTGCTTTCTACAATGCACATTTGCTGCTTGGTGAATACTAATTACTGGCACTTACATTGCATGTTTTGGAACACAAGCCTCCACCAGATATCGGTATAGAAGCAGAATGAGCTGGTATCCTTCCTCCTAGAATGGGTGAGCAAAAAGGATGTTTACTCCCATTCTGCCCTGCTTGTTCCTCAAGTACACAGATTGCTAATCTATCCTGTGTTATTTGCAGCACAGTCCAAGCTTTATCCTGCAGTCCTTTCCTTCAGCCTCTCACCATTCAGATACCCACTGTTCTTTTTCTCACATAAGACATCTATGACTGTGGACAGTTTTGGAAAAGAAGTTTGTGCATCTTGTCTCCATGGGTACCTAACCTTCTCACTCAAATGTTGTATCTCCAGAGGGACATGTTAATGAACTGCAACACATGATAGAAGAGTTGCTAGATGGTCCACTAATAGAACATGCATGAACTCAAACAACTGCTTCTAATCTAAGTATTTTTGTTGTTCATATGGCTTACAGTATGGAATAAGAAGGTACTACAACAGCAGGATGTAGTTGTCATTACCATCAGCTCTCACTCCTGGCTGAACTACTCAGTTTATCATGGATACCAAGGTGACTTCCTAGACATTCCATTTAAGGGAGCTCTCCTGTTCAGCCATGAAGTCCCTGATCACCTGAAAATTATGAATGAGTGAGGAAGATGCTCAACGGTATACCTTTTCATGGACACAGAGCAACCAAAGGAGTCAGCATTATTATGGCTCTAACATAGTCCAAAACAGCAACTGCAGCTGGAGGGCACTGGAAATAGACAATCTTAAAGTTTGGTTCTCAGCAAAGTCAAGGTCTCATTGGCCAAGGTCATGGGTGACCACCAAGATGCTGTGGTCAATCCCATGGCAGATGAGAGCCATCCTGACCACTTATCTGACTGTCTCTCTTCTGGTGACAGTTTGTGGGAGTTCTCTCTCCATCTCATGGTTCATAGGTTATTACTCGGCTAACTACCATAAAAGACCTTTTTAAACTTAGCCATGTTTCCTAAGTGTATTTGACAGGTTTTGACATTGCTTATTTTTCCAAACGTATTTGACATTTTGATTCCACTCATTTTATAAGGTGTATAGCTTGGGCATGAGTAATCATTTATTTACAAGCTTCCTGTTTCTAACAGAGACATAGGTGGCAGACCAGGGGTAAATTTACAATTCCCATCGATCCAAGTTGAGCTTGAATAAGTGCAGTGAGAAACTGTGCTTCATGTGGATGGGAAGCCTTATCCACATAAGAGGTAGTCTCTGAGACATATAACTATCCCTTCAATACATCATATTTATGTTGCAGATGAGGTTTAGTTCCCAAGATCAGGTGTTTCTGATGCTATTTTTTGCAGATGTGCAACAGGTCCTTAAGAGTAGATCAGAGGATGCTTTGAATGCCAGATATAGATCACTTCTCAGCAGTCTGTAAGAGACCAAGTACAAGGATAAGGCTTTGAGACATTCAATGTAGTGCATGTTGCCTACACCTTGTATTCATTTTGTGGGAAACTTCTGTGGATGTTCCAGTTGCTGCTTATGCCAGGTCAAGTATATACTAAAGTGGGCATTGTATTCAATGAATGGTGTAATGAGGTCTGAGTAGGAAAGAGCAAATTTGTGGTTCCAGGTTGTTTATGTCTTGGTCTGCAAGGGGAGTAGTACCAGTATATGATCGTTTGGTGCCCAGTAGAATGAGTAGATGAGATGAAATGAGATGAGACAGGGAGGAGGATCCAAAGCTCAATTTACAATAGGGACAGGCAGCTCAAAAGCCACCAAGTTTAAAAGTACAAGAAATGGGTGAGGGCACCTGGGTGGGAAAAATCAGGCCAATAGATTTCTCAGAACAGAAAATAAAAATATAGATTTACTAAAAGCAGAAAATAAAATGCATAAACAGAACAGACCATGCAGAAATAAATGCAAATTGGTTAAAAGGCTATATTAGTCAACTTAAGTGCAGGCATACAGAAAGAACAAAATTAAGTGACTTCTTTTCAGATTTCAAAAATCCAGCAGACGAAGTGTGGATAAAGATCACCAAGGACAAATGGGACATCAAAAACTATTGGCAAGGAAGACGGTGCAAAATAAAGACCTACACATTTGTATTTCTGAATGTGAGAATGCAACTGATTACTTTCAGTAAAATAGTTTGTGAGCAGTTGATCATAATGAAATAAATTCAGAGTGTGCAATTACACTCACAGTGCACTGGAGGACACTATGTAGGCAGTCAAGAAAATTAGTCGCACAATGGTGTGGTAAATGATTTGCAGACCTATAGAGAAAATCATGCTCATGAATCAATCTAGTTGCACATTCATGTAGGGAATGATTCAGAGATTTGTGAAGCAGATAATTTGCACAGTTGAATAGTACAATTTACTAAGCCAATGAAGCCAGATTCAGTATACAGTTACTCTGAAAAGCCTATTCTAAACAAAATTTGCAGTCTAATGCTTCATTTAGCAATTTTTGACAATATGCTGATTAATTTATAGAGCATGGCTATATTCTGGTTCAGTACAGTATATAAGTAAATCCAGACAGTTATGCCCTGAAAAGTGCTTTTGTATTATTGAGACCAAAAACTGAAAAGAACTGAGATGAATAGAGTAAATGGATACAGTTTTCAAAACGAATGCCACCGACTTCATGGTTGAGCAGTATGGAGACAGCAGTTGAACTAGATTATATCAGGATAAGCATTGATCCTCACAATTTGAATAAAGCAGTCTTGAGGAACACTATCCATTAAAGACAGTTTAAGCAATTGTTTCCATGATCTCTACATCTAAGTATTTATCAGAGCTTGATGCTATTCAGATTTCTGGAAAATCAGACTTGACTCAGTCAATTAAAAAAACTGTGTACATCTAATACTTTCTTTGGAAGACACATTTTCCTCAGAATGCCATTTGTAATGCCATCAGCACCAGTGGTGTTTCAGAGAGTTGTGGTACAAATCACTGAAGGTCTGTATGGTATCGTTGCTGTTAGTGGCCACATATCACATATTATTATGAGGTTAATCCAAGGAATACGATATCATGAAACAAAAAAATGACTTGATTAGATGAGAAAAAATAACCTAAAATTATATATGTAGACAAATGGTACTTGTATGTGACAAAAATCTGATATGTGAGGCATGATCTTAAAATCAAATTATCCTGATCATAATAAAGTAGTAGAGAATCTATTGGACAGATAATTATTTTTAGGTTTTGAGATATGATGCAATAGTTTTCCAAGTTCATACCTAATCTATCAGGTATTTCTACACTACTTCAAAGGGATACATTATGGCATTAGAAGCTAGCACAGGAAAAGTTCTCTTCAGTTTTAAAAACTTGCATCTGAGTCTCTTACTTTCTACAACTATGATGTAACAAACACGTTCTGCTTCAGGTTGATGCTAATATCTCAAGTATTACAGCAGTGCTAGTATACCACTGTTAATTATTGCATGCAGTTCCAGATGAATGATTACCAGATTAGATATACTAAAACAGATAAAGAGCTTTTAAGCTATTTATTTAATGGATGTAGCAAGCTTAACAAGTACAATTTTTATAGAAGTGTTTGACCACAAAACTTTACAAGGCCTTTCTTACAAGCCTCTATGTAATACACTATTGCACTTAAAGAAATTGCTGTCATTACAGATGTTTGGTTTGACAATTATCTGTTAACCTAGCAAGAAAATGTATTGAACTATTTGATCACTACTTAGACATGGTGTCCCCTGCTCTTTACTAAGATCTGAAAAAGGCTACAAGAATTTGCTCACAGTACATTGAAATGAGGAGCATGCTACAATCAGGATGGCCAAAAGTGAAAAAGAAAATTCCATTTCTCATCAAGATCAGCAAAACAACCAGCAACTCAGCCACGAATCTCAATACACATCTCAGGATGTGTTTAATGTCAAAAAAGTTAAAAACATCCATAGTTTAGCACTTTCATCTTTACTACAGAGACATCATCAGAACTGTAAATGCAATGCACACAAGGCCATTTAAAAACATGTTACCATGTAGACGCTCATCTTGGAATCCACCAACTTCTGCACATATTAGTGCAAAGCAGAAAACCAAAGTAAACACCATAAAAGTCAAATAAATGCATAGTTTACACCTGAACCAACAAGTAAAATTAAATAAAATAAAACGTTAACCAATGTACATCATAATGTACTGGCTCTCTTTTTTTTTAATTCACTGCTAATAGAAATATTGTCATTGAAATTGGGAAAGGTTGTAGCATCCAGCTTTAGCTGCCAGAGCATTTCCCAATGAAGCAGATTATTCTGCCAGTCACCCGCATATTTAAGAATCTGCATTTGTTCAAGTTCCAAAAGGTTAAACTTAATAAAACCAGCACACCCAATGGAATATCTGGCCAGCACAGTTTTCTGATGTTTGCACTGAATACTGTACACATGCTGATAAATATGCTTATTCAAAGCATTCTTATTTATTCCCAAATAGAAAGCAGGGCAAGTTGATTATGTAGCCAGATATACCACTCTTTTTGAAAAAAAGTTAAAAAGGCCATACTGTCCAGAAGTGTCCAAGTTACTTAAAAGGGTGCTATTATAGCAAATGTTTATGCAAAGATACTGATGGCAGTGCCCACATTTCCTCGCAGGTAGTATTCTTTTAGGATGTTCACTGGCCCTCTCCATCAAAGATTTAATGTTAGATTTTTTTGTTTAGTGAACTATAACAACAATAGAAAAAGTTAGCTAATATTCTCATCACATTGTAGCATACACCAATTCTTCCACATGAGCTTTTCAATGTTTTTAACATCTAAGGTGTAATGCAAAACCATATTAAGTTGCCCATCAAAACTTTTAGAATTGTCTTTCTTATCTATCTGATTCAACCCACTTTAAATGATAGGAGCGTATTTGTTGTTTCTCTCAATCCATATCTTATCCCTAATGAAATATAGGAGTGCTGCTAGAGATCCTCCAAAATCTAGAAACATTGATCTTAAAACATCAAATTGTTCAAGACAAACTGCATCTTCAGATGTAAACCTTGATATTCTAATAAATTGACTTTTCACCACCCCCATCTTTTGATGGAGAGGCTGACAACTAGTAAAAAAGAGAAAAGTATTGCAGTAAGTGGGCTTCCTGAAAATTCTTGTATTGCATTCATCATTTATTTAGTCCTTTCCTGATAATTAATCTGGTCACATTTGCAAGAGAATGTGAACTTGAGAAAATTGGTACTTTCTTGCAACTGTGAAATAAAAACTTCAAGTTTATCAACGGTTCCTTCCCAAATGATGAGCAAATTATCCAAGTATCTGAAATAACCAGCACATTTTTGAAACAAGGGTAATTTAAAAAGTAAATCAAGTTCCCATCATAAAAGGATGGCATTTGCAAACAAGGGGGTCCATGCAGCCTCCATGGCCACTCTAAGAGTCTGCTTGAAAAATTCCCCCTCAAACATCAAGAAGTTGTTATGCAATGCCAGGTCCATGAACTCAGTAACCAAATCATTGTCAGTCTCAGAGAGTAGGCCAGACTGTGTTACAATCTCACCAAACCATTCAAGTCCAACATCATGGGGTATTACAGTAAAATAAACAGGTGACCAACAGGTACTCTGTAGGTTCATAGGTGTTTACTAGGCTAATGACCACAAGGGCCTTTTTAAGCCTAACCATGCATCTCAAATCTCTGACAAGTTCTGATACCTTTGATAAGTGTAAGCATGGGCCTGTGAGATGAACAATTTAATGGGTTACATCTGTCTGTTGGAGACATAGGTGCCAAACCAGGGATGAATTTCTGGTTTCCCATCCAATTGTCCAAGTTGAACTTGAACTGGGTTAGGGAGGAACTCTGCTTCACATAGATACGGTAGTCTCTGGGATACATACCTATCTTTCCAGCAGATCCTATTTATACCATAGGCAAGGTTTAAATCTTTAGAACAGGTAATTCTGGTGCTGTTTGTTTTGTGCATAGGCAAGAGTTCCATCAGAGTGGGGTCTGACAATGCCCTGTATACCAGGCATAGATCTCCCTTCAAAAACCTGTAGGAGACAGAATACAGGGATAGGGCCTTGAGGCAGTCTGCATAGGACATGTTACTTAAGCCCTGTATTCTTTTAGTGAGGAACCTCTGTGGGTGTTCCAGTTGTTGGATATGCCTGGTTAGGTGCATACCAAAGGGGGCATTGTACTCAATGATAGGTCTGATGAATGCCGAATACAGTGGAACAATGACTTCCTTGGACGTAGATGCCATACCTTTGTTTATAAGTTGCGCAACACAAAATGAACTTCTTGACATAAAAACATAGAAAGAACATCTTGGCCGGTATTCTCCTCAACTTGTCCAAGAGATCCCATGAGTCTCTTATAATGTGTGGGAAGGAAACAAAAAGAACTTTCAGTTTCTGATCAATAAACTTGGCCAGGGGCTCTGTGACTGACCCACTGACAGCAACAATCGGGCCTAAAGGCGGATTAAAGGTATTGGAGGAACAGAAATATTGCATTCAGTATACCTTCGCCATATTTTCAGTCATTCAGTCTCTCTCTTCCAGGACTTATTATAACAAGTCTCAGATTTTCATATAGTTACCAATTTATGAAGTACAGTGTGAGATCTTCTGACTCAGAAAATTATCTGTCTGTCTGTTTTATCTGGGAGGTGCTATTGCATGGGGAGGCGGGGATCTGCAGTCCTGAAAATGATGCTCATTACTTAAAATGAACTGTTTAGTATGCATGCATTTCTCAGCTAGCTAGCTGAATAAATAGCAGTAGCAAAGATAACTTACTAAATAATTTTCAGGAATAGCTTTCTTATTCAGCTACTCTAGAGACTGTCAGACTGAAATAAACATTCCAGTACAGGACAGCCAGTATACAGAGTGGATTTGAGTAAAACAGACATTCTATATTCATTATTACCTACTACCTGAAATTAAGTACAGTCCTTATAACAATGAAGTATTAAGTGTGATCATGGAGAATATATACTAATACTGAAAGTGAATACCTCAGCATATCCCCCATTCTCCAGGGTACAGTGATCTTAGATGTAGTACATATATAATAAGTAGTTAGAGTGGGGGGCACAGACCCTCACATTGAGGGGTGCAGGGTAGCAAAAGCTTTAAAGGTACAACAATGGGTTTCAAAATTTGTAGTTTTGTGTATTACTCACAGTTACATTTTTGACATGCTGGGACTCCTCACAATAGCGAGTTTCACACTTCAGATAGGGAGCTGGGCAGGCCACTGCTCCACACTCTCCTTTCTTAAATATTCTAACTCCTAAATTATTCACTGTGATTTGGATGAGATTTTAAACCATGGCCCCATCTGTCTGAATTGATGTTAGGTCAGGTGGATATAAAAGATCCCACAACATTTAATGAAAAGTGTAAGGAAATTTCCCTGAGTATTTTGGTCAAATTTCCCATAGTCATCTTAAAAAAAATTCCCCTATTCGGTTTGAGCACCTCCTTAGGTCTCCCCTGTTAAGAGGGCACTGGCCTAGTATGACTAACCTGGTCAACAAAGTGTAAATAAATAGAATAAAAAGGTATGGGGACCCAGTTTGCCTTCTTTAAGTGAGAGAGAGAGAGAGAGAGACTAATACTCATTCATTTCTCAGAGGTATATGAATCAGCAGACCTTATTTATAGCAGTTTGCACTAATTTAGGCAGAATTATATTCTTTCAGTACATTTTTGCCTCTGCATTGAGTAGTGTTTTAACAAGTTGCTTCTATATGAAAATGTGAAAAAACGCTGCATAGTTAAACAAGACAGATAGATATCTGAAGATATGAACAGCCTTTTGGAATCAACAGAAACAGATCAGGTCCCCCTCTATGGCCTTATGTAACCATGTCAAGTTCCTAACATTCTGAGAAAACATCCCTATTAGAGATGGATCTCTAATCCTTGGTGACTTCATCTACCCTTCCATAGACTAGAGTACTTATACTTCTAATGTTGGGCATGCACAATGTTTCTTAGATTTGGTAAATGAGAATTGCCTGGATTAGCCTGTCCATAACCACACCAGGAGTGGAAATATCCTGGACCTAGTTCTTAAAAACTTGGCTTCAGCCTGCTCCTTGCCCATGGTTGGTCCCTCAGTTGTTAATTCTGATCAGAAGCTGATTACCTTTAGCCTCAGAATACCATTTCCTATGGTTACCAAAACCAACCTCTTTAGAGACTTCAAAAATGGCAACCTTTTATAATTGTACAATGAAACTGCAAAATTCTCCTATGCTAACCCCAAAATGGGACCATGATATGCTCATTTACATAAATGCATTAATAGGGCTGTCCCTCACCAGGGCCAAATGCAGCTAAGGTCACCAACAGTCCCGCTCTCAGTGGACATTCATGTTTTGGATCTAATGATTCCACCACCCAGATCAGGAAGCAGAGGGACACAAAATCTCCCACTTTTGCTAAATCTCTGAATTGCCAAGAAACAACTGCAAACACTTCTGGATTTTTCTCGACAATTCAGAATTTCATTTGTGATGTCACCAACCTGGACCTTCGGGAAGAGTTGTTTTCTGTTAGGTACAGGTGGTGAAAATAGTGCAGTGATTGGCTGAAATTTTCTGCAGGGGGCAGAGTCACATGAGGAAGAGCCATACACGTTTATAGCTGTGGGGAGTATTAAAAAAATTATCTGTTTTTTTAAGGCAGACAGCCAGCCAGCAAGCAAGAAAACTCGAAAGCCAGAAAGGAGGCCAGCCAGCAAACCAGTCAGCAAGCCAGTAAGGAAGCCAGCTAGCCACTAGTCTGCTAGCCAGTAAGGAGGCCAGCTTGCCAGCCAGTCAGCAAACCAGTAGGTCAGCTAGCCAGCCAATAAGCCAACCAGCAAAGAGGCAAGTAGGTCTGCCAACAAGGTGATCAGAAAACCAGGAGGCCAGCCAGATGGCCAGCTAGCAAGGAGGCCAGTAGGATGGTCAGAAAGACAGCCAGTAAGGTGGCTAGTCAGCCAGCCAGGAGGCCAGCAAGATGATCAAACAGCCCAGAGGTAGTGAAGCTAGACAGCTAACCAGTGGAGGTAATAAGTATAGTGGGAAGTGAGCCAAGTAAAGAACATGGTTGTCCTGTTCTGCTCTGTAGTGGTAAGTACAACTTGCATTTTAGTTCTTTAACTTTTAAAGGTGGAATGTATTCTATTTATTTTGTTTTATTTTTTTATTTTTCTTAATGCTGTGTTCATAAGTAAATGCAATGTGTTGTACATTGCAAACAGATTTTATAGTGTCTGTTTTAAGTTGATTTACAAAAAAATAGTTTTTAAAGGAGAAAGTGTGTGTATGCATGCAGAATGTGTCAATATTTGTTAATTCAATATTTTTACATTGATTTCATGGCTGTCATCATTCTGTCTGTTCAATTGGGTGTCTTACACCCATACACATATATATGTATCTGTATTTACATATATTTTCAGGGGCTATGTTCAGAAGTAAACATAATGCTTTTTACAGTAACTCACAACTGTCTCTGTTTCTTTGGAATGTCACATGCTTGGACAAACCCTCTTCCGATGACCATAACCTCTGTGATGACATATAGTAGCCACATCCCTTGTGTCAAAATATGGACTACTGAAAAGATAGCAGCCCTAAATGCAACAGCATATTCAATGACCACCCCCCCCCCACCCCGGTGAGCAGTAGAGATATAAATACACTTTATAACAGAAAAAAGAAACTTCTTAGATTACCTTGTAAATCCAGAACCTTTCGTCACAATGGGAATATAAAATGTCTCACCAAAAAACTAAAGGCAACTATTAAGACCCACAAACCCTCCCATAAACATAGGCTTGCTTCTGAGGCTAAGGATAATCATAAGTCCTTTTTCAACTATATTAGGGAATAATGTACATCACTGCTCAAAACTTATCTATAATGGCACCATCTATTCAAGTCCACAACCATACTGGCTAATAAGTTTGCTGCAAATTTCTCCACTGAAACTATCATTCCCAGCCCAAACATACACGAGTCACTCCCCTCCACTATCTCCAATGACCATATCCTTAAAGTATTCTCCTAGAGTAAAAATATATACTCAGTGGGTCCCAACAACATTCTGGATTGTCTTATAAAAAGTGTAAAGCAGACTCTTGCTGAACTACTCTTTAAGTTGTTCAACCTTAGCCTTGCCACAGGCTATGTTCCCACTCAATGATGCACTGCAGTGGTGATGCCTCTTCATAAGGGTGGCCCTATCACTGATGCAGGCAACTATATACCCATTAGCCTTAGCAGTCTTGTCTGTAAAGCCAAAGAACACATCGCCACTGATCTCAGTAATCAGGACATTAAGAATTTAATCAGGCATAACCCACAATGATTCAGATTTGTTAAAGGCAGGTCATGCCTCCTCGGTCTTGTGAACTTCTTTCAAAAGGTCACAGAGGCCATGGATAATGATCACACTGTTCATGTTTCCTTTCTGGATCTACCATAAGCATGTGATGCCATGCAATTCAGTGGGAATGCAAACACGTTAAAGCCTTAAACAGAGATCCTTATAGATTGTAAACTGGTTCAAGGACAGAATACATGTTGTGTCAGGGTTGGTGATGCACCCTCAGTTAAGGAAAAGGTGACCATTGGCATTCCCAAGTGGTTACTATTAGGCATCCTCTTTTTTTGACAATTATTTATCTGATCTCAACACCTTCAACAAAGAACTCTAGCTGGCTAAGTCTGCAGATGACTGCAAGTTGGGTGTAGTTGTCATATCAACAAATGATAGAAATTCCCTTCAGTCGGAACTATTTACGTATTAGCATATGGTGCACTGAGTAAGGGTGCAAACTAAATGCTAAGAAATGCAGTATCATCTCCTTCAGTAAACAACAAATTGCTACCACCTACTGCATCAGTAACACCCGACTCACTATTGAGCCTGCCATCAGAGACGTGGGCACTTGGGTAGATGGCTACCTCTCCATTTATTACCATGTAGTGGCCATAGTAAAGAAATAGCTCTATATATCACAATTAACCACCAAGTGCATCTCTTTCAAACAAAGAAAGTTATTGTTCCCCTGCACTCTGCTCTGTCCTGACCCATTATATAATATAATACATCCTATGGTATATATATATTTATATATATATATATATATATATATATATATATATATATATATATATATATATATATATATATATCACTAGACATATCAACAAACTTGAAAGACTGCAGAGCTTTCTAACAAAAAGAATCTCAAGCCTCAAAATCTTAGCTATCAGAAATGGTAGCGTCAGTCAAATTGTACTCAGTGTCATATAGAGTCTTCTTGGGAGATATATGCCTTGCTTTCCGTGCCCTCTAGGATCACATTGTCCAAGGCCTCCTTTTTTCAACATGTCAAACAGCACAGCCCCTCTACTCATCACTCATTAGACCCATTATAGAGGTATTTCTGCTGCCTTTCCAGTTGTTGTAGCACTAGAAAAATATATCTGAATCCACATCAGGGAATAAATAAAACTAAATGAAGAGAGAGAGAGAGAGAGAGAGAGAGAGAGAGAGATATTCTTTGCTTGCTATAGAATAGACTCCCCTTGCATGGAAAGCAGTGCAACTCTATGCCTGCCTTCAAACATAGCTTAGACAATTGGATGGGTACCCAAAAATACACTCTGGGACTCACAGACCTTGCCCTCCTTAAAAAGTTGGTAGAGCTTGAGGGTGGCAATTAGCAATGTACACATGGCTTATGGTCTAATACCTTTGTATAGCCTGCGTGCTAGCTGGAAGTGAGACAGTTTCAGGTATATTTTGAGGGACAGATGGAGGGGAGAGAGGGTTAAAGTTAATGCTAAATTTATCAGCCAGTAGGTTCACTATACCTTCATACTCAGTGTAGGTAACATTTTTCACAACCAGCTCAGCACATTGCTGCATTGTGCTTTTGAGATTACAAACATAACAAAAAAAGGCCTTGTGATTGTCTTTGGCTTGCGTAGCTATTTTAGCCTCAAACATATTTTTGGTGGATTTTATTAAGCACCTGAGTTTGTTTATTTCAGTGACAAGGATTCTAACATTTTGAGAATTATTCTTCTTACTTTTGGTAAAATGTTTCTGGTTTTATTGTAAAGCCTGTTGATAGCTTGGCTCCACCATGTGGGGTTTGTTCCTGGGGTCTGGCCTGTGCTTGTTCCTACAAGATGCAGCTGCATCTATGCAGCTGTTTACATGCTGGTGTAGTGTGATGGTGTACATTTCTGTGTATTCAGTGGAGTTAATTGGTTTTGGTGGGGATTTGAAGCTTGCAGTTGGTAGTTTGTCTTAAAGAAATTTCTAAAGCTCTCTTTGGTAGAAGAGATCTCTGGTTACCTTAAATTAGTAGCCAATAACATTGACAATCCTGTCTCAATCCTGGAATCCACATCCACTCTCTCTGGAAAAAAAAAAAAACACACATTATCCCTCTTCACAAAGGAGGAAATTCAACAGACATCACTACCTCTAGAACTATAGCAATCTTATCCCTGTCTCCAAATTACTTGAAAAATGCATTCAAAAACAATTGCTAAACTATTTCCAGCAGGAAGAACTCCTGTCCCCACATAACACAGCTTCTATCCCTCCCATAGTATTAGCACTGCACTTCTAACCTTTATCAATATTGTCAATAAAGCTAGAGATAACAGCAAAATCGCCTCCTCTTTATTTCTAGACTTGTCTAAAGCCTACAATACAGTTTGTCACAGTAAACATCTACTTCAAATATCTTTATTAGGTCTATCTCACCCCAATTTTTTATGATTCAAAAACTACTTGTCCAATATGTATCAGTCAGTAAAATGGCACTCCACCATCTCTCCATACCTCCCAATCACCACTGATGTACCACAGTGCTCTACCCTTGGTCCAGTCCTCTCACCAACACCCTGCACACATCCACACAACAAGCTTCACTAATACAATACACAGATGACTCCACACTCATGTGTACACCAGACCTGGCATAGCTCCAAAAAATTACTCAGGAAACTTTAACAGCCACTGAAAGATGGCTTTGTAACTCACAACTTATGGTCACCAAAACCCATGAATTCTTTACATAGCCAAAAACATTCACACCAACGCAAGTAAACTCCACTTGGCACTACTTACCTCTTCCCATCACTAATTTATGGCATTCCTATCATTATTAATCTTCAGGCATCACAAAAAGCAAAACTTGATCAATGCTATAATAAATTGGCTAAATTTGCAGCAAATATCTCTTTTCAAACCCACCACTGTAAGGCACTAAAAGCCTAAATTGGTAAGAACTACCACATCAACTAATATATATCACCTATAAAATTATCCACCATCCATCTGTTTGTCCATCACTAAATACCATTCTACACAACTGTGTCCCAATTGGTCATTATGATCCAATGACCAAAAAATCCTTTCTGTTCACAGACCTATCAAATCTGCTGGGCTTGGTCTGTACTCTTGCCATGTTGCTAAGGCCTGGAAATCCTTATCTGTATTCATCAGGTCCATACCCTCCCTCCAGTCCTTTAAAACCATTCTGTAAGACTTCCTTTTCAAAATCTGGCATTACTCCTGCTTAGCCCCAGGGTAAATTACCTCTCTAAATATGAACAAGTACCTAGTCATTAAACCTCCTTATTTCCCTTCTTCACTCTCATCCTTACTTCAGTCAGTTTCTCCCCCAGACACTCTATCTAAATATGCCATAGCCCTGATTTTTTTCTCCCACTTCATATTACAATTCCTGTTTGTATTATACTAACTTTAATTTCTCTAAACTGGCTAAAATTTCTCTAAATATTAAATTATTATCATACAAGTTGTATCTATTCTTAACAATATTTACACATTATGTCTAAGCTGGTATAATTATTCAAACTGCAGATGTTTTTGTATTATTTTAAAGATTTTAAAATCATCATTCCTAAAAATGTTTTTGTAATACTTTGGAACTTTTCTCCCTGGGCCTCCGCTGAAAATGGACACCCAGCCAGTTGGACCTTCTTGGTAATCAAATGTCAATAAACAAATAAATAAAGTGACGTTAGGGAGTATTCCCCCACCCCATGTCTTTCATGATGCAAAACTTTGTTCTGTTATCTTTTCATGTGCCTTTAGGGAATTAAATGAACAGCATTCTTGCTGTCTAGTGTTCCCCACATGTCTTGTGCTATTAACTTTTTAAGTGCTTTTAGGGCACAATATAAAGAGTATCCCTGGTCTCTAGTGTTCACCCTGCCCCATGTCTTTCGTGCTGCAAAACTTTGTTCTATTATCTTTTTAAGTGAAAGACTACCCTGGTGTCTAGTGTTCCCCATCCCCCAATACTACAAGATTTGCTTGTTAATCTTGGAGAGTGTGGAGGTATGACAGCCCTCCCCACATGCACATATTCATACATTCATGCATATACACATATGCACAACCCCCCACCAGATTGCAACCACAGACACTGGCATCCATTCACCCATGCACACACACACACACACACACACACACACACACACACACACACACACACACACACACACACACACACACACACACAAACCCCTACCCTAACTAGCCCACAACTAACCTCCTCTCCCCCATTGTGACCACCCAGGCGGAGACACAGTAAACACATGTTCCTATGGTCACTCATCCCTCTCCATACACTCACACATGCAGCCACACATATACACGCATGCACACACACACTCATATCACTACCCTGCTGCTAAACTCCTAGCATGTACCTCTAATACAGTCGCACCCACTGAAAGCAATGGATGAATGTAAGATTTTGACACAGTTCATTAACACTGATGGCCATTGTAACTTACACAGCTGAATGATTCTCTGAATTGCTCAGTTGCATAAATGCCTTACTGCAGACATTTCCAGATGGAGACCACAAGGCTAATTAGCATAGGCTTCACCCATTGAATGCATTGGTAGCATTTGCGATAGGACACAAAGACAGCTTGCCATGGCACTGCTCCTCTTCATGGCACAGCACTGTGACAGGGCTGTCTCTGATTTGGAAATGGTTACTATGAGGTGTACATCAGGCTTATACCATGTAGTAACTTTTGTAAATTTTTGCATGAGTTATACTACAAAAAGTTGGAAGTTATAGGTATAAATAATGTCTATTTAGTTAATACTGTTAAGTATATATATATATATATATATATATATATATATCTATATATATATATATATATATATATATATATATATATATATAAAAATATATATATATAAAAATATATATATATATATATATATATGTGTGTGTGTGTGTGTGTGTGTGTGTGTGGTCAAAGGAAGCATACTGGTTAAGTGGATACCTGGGAGCATATAAAATGAGGAAAGGGGTAAGAGGGTAAGGCAAGTTTATCCCACAAACTCAGATGGAGACCACATGGCTAATTAGTATAGGCTTCACCCCTGGAATGGATTGGTAGCATTTGCGATAGGACACAAAGACAGCTTGCCATGACACTGCTCCTCTTCATGGCACAGCACTGCGACAGAGCTGTCTCTGATTTGGAAATGGTTACTATGAGGTGTGTGTGTGTGTGTGTGTGTGTGTGTGTGTGTGTGTATATATATATATATAAATATATATATATATATATATATATATATATATATATATATATATATATATATATATATATAAAATATATATATATATATATATATCTATATAAATAAAAATGTAAATGTTCGTTTGTTCAAAATCTAAAATCTCCGAAAGTTCTTCATCGATTGATTTGAAATTTTCACACAATGTTGCATTCAAATATACGCGTGTTTTTATATACCTACTATTATATAGATGTCACACATTGCATTCAAATACGCGCGTGTTTTTATATACCTACTATGGATTCTATATATTTGTATACAAATATGCAATTTTATATGTTTTTGTTATAACTTTCTTACTTCTTTTTCAGTGCAATCGATCTACTTTAGTTCATCCAAATAATGCCTCACAGAAGATCAAACTTAGGTCGTCGTACTCACGGTGCAGAAGCAGTGCGACGAGTAATTGCAAATCAAACTGAGGAAGAATGGGCATCAGCGAATGAGTGAAACAGACAAAGAATGGCTCAAATACATGCCGAGGAAGCAGCAGAGCGATGTGCAGCCAGACTTGAGGATGCACGGTTGCGAACACGGCGATCGTGTTCTGCAGCTTCAGATCTGCTTCGTTCTCCTCGATCAACACCAGCAGACGAAATAAATGCTTGCCTAAAATACTCTACTTTGTGGCGACATGTAAAGACGTTAAAATTAACTACAAATATGCGTGTCCAGCTGCAAAACGATCGATCAGCTGAGATATTCTCACATCAATTTCTGGAAATTGGGAACGGAAAGGTGCCGGTTGATCTGACCTCAGGACGAATTTCATTGCCTCATAACTTCTGCAATTTAGTGACGTCAAAAGAAGAATTGGTTGAAAAAGTATTTCCTAATATTCAAACCAATTATAAGAATCACAACTGGCTGACTGAACGAGTTATTCTTGCGGCCAAGAACAAAGATGTCTACGAACTTAACAATATTATTCAGTCTAACATTCAAAGCGAGGCAGTCACATACAAGTCCGTCGACACTGTTGTGGAAGCAGATGAAGCGTTAATTATCCAACAGAATTTTTGAATTCACTCGATCTGCCAGGGATGCCACCGCACATACTGCAATTGAAAATCAGCGTGCCAATTATCATGTTGCGAAATATCAACCAGTCAAAGCTTTGCAACGGCATGCGGCTTGCAGTAAAAAAATTAATGAGCAACGTCATAGAAGCAACAATCTTGACAGGACCTTTCAAAGGTTAAGATGCCCTCATTCCTCGCATTCCTATGATTCCAACAAATATGCCATTTCAGTTTAAGAGATTGCAATTCCCAATTCGATTGGCGTTTGCAATCACCATCAACAAACCTCAGGGCCAATCTTTAGAATTGTGTGGTTTAGATCTACACACAGATTGCTTCTCACATGGACAATTATATGTTGCGAGTCGGCAAACCAGACAATCTCTATATCTGCACAGACAATGGAACAACAAAAAATATTGTACACCCACAAGCATTGTGAAATTAAACATATTAGAAACGTGCGCTTTCTCTTTTCTTTCTTTTCCATTTAACCAGACTGAGCCACAGCAACGCGTGGCCAGGTACAGCTAGTATATATATATATATATATATATATATATATATATATATATATATATATATATGGTCAAAGGAAGAGTAATGGTTAAATGGATACCTGGGAGAAGTATATAAAGTGAGGGGAGGGGTAAAAGGGTAAGGCAAGTTTATCCCACAAGCTCATTGATGCATGTATGCTATGTTAATGAAGTTATTGTAATATTAAAAAGCAACTGTGTTGGAATGAAAGTAAAGACTCAGGAAAGACACTTATCCTCATATGATTCTTATGCCTGTGTTGTAGTGGTTTGCATGAACAGTGAACAAGGAAAATAAAAGTTACATGAATGTGTGTAAGTATTGTAGAGAAGTAATAACATATAGGATGCAAATTTTTTCACAAAAAAAACCCCATAAAATGCTCAGGATTTCTTTTGGAAATGTTAAAATAGATTTAATAAGTCAGAGAAAACGTATTTACCACAAGGAAATTTGTTAAAAGGTGGGCAAAGTAAAAGGCTTAGATTAAATAAGTAAGAGAAAAAATGTTTAATACAAAGAAACTGGTTAAAAGTTGAGTAAAGTAATAGACTAGAAAGAAAGAGCTTGGCTGCTGAGACAATCTCATTATATGTAGCTGCAATATTTCTGCGTCCATTAAAATGAACCTAGAATTTTGAAAGCTTGGTAATGGGAGGTGGTCAGTAAGAACCATTAAGCATCCATTAACATTTAAGCAAGAATTTTGAAAGTATGGTTCTGGGAGGCAGGCAATAAGAACCCTGTTAAACATCCATTAAAATTAAACTAGAATCTTGAAAGCATGGTTCTGGGAGGCTGTCAGTAAGAACTCTGTTAAGCATGGCATTTTACAATTTCTCCTATGAATCAAATCACAGAGTTACAACTTGATGTGGACTCAATGTGCCAAGTTCAACTAGCTGGGATCGCAACAAAATGAACTTTTTGCAGGGGAGCAAGTTCCCCTAATTTCCCCATGTGGGGGGAGGGCAAGCCATCTATACTCCCAAAGTAACATATACCAACTCCACAGCTTCACATACATAAAGAAATAGAAAAGTTTGAAAAAACTAAGGAATAACTGCTGACACAAATTTAAAAACTGCACTCAAATTGATTTCTAATGGAAAACAGCAATCAATGATTTTTTTCCCACAAATATTTTTTTATTTTCAATTAAAATAACATTTACATAATATTTTTAAATATCATTTTAAACTATATACAATATTTACAATAGCCTGACTTTCAATTATATATACTGTATGTTATTAAATATAGAATTAACAGATCAGTTATCAGAGATACAATATTGATTATTGCAGAGTGTCCAACAAAGATATAACTTTCTTCCAAGGATTATTTACCAATGGCCTGGGATAGATTCATAGTTCTTTGATTTTTATTTCCATCAATGTAGTTGTCTTCAGTAAAGTGTAGAATTCTTCCAAGGTTGGGGGTGTATTTGAATTCCACCTTCTGGTTACGCATTTTCGAGATATAGCAAGTATTGTCCATAACAAATACATATTTGTCTTATTCAGGTAGGGACCTTCATTTACATTTAGTATAATCAATACTTTAGTTAAGGTAAAGGATTCATTAAATAAAGCTTGTAAAAAATTATTGATTCCATTCCAATATGATTTAATTTTATTACATTCATAAAAAATATGAATCCAGTCTGCTTTATTTGACTTTTCACACCTCCAGCAAAAAATATTTGTAGTAGTACTGATCTTTTTAATTCTATCTGATGTTAAAAATGCTCTGTGTAAGTATTTCCAGTTAAATATTTTCCAGTACTGTGTGTTAGAGGTGTAATTAACTGATAGTAAGATATTAGTTTTAATTTCTTCTGTTAACTGCAATGACTGACCTTTTGTTAAGAACTGCCAGTATGATAGTTTGGGAATTGTTTTATATGTTATTAACTCTTTATATAGATTTGAAATGGAATTTTTCTTTTCACAACTATTATATATAAATGCATACAGAAAATGTATTAGATTTGAAATATCTTTAAATGAGGAATTATTAATTAATCTGCATAAATCTTGAGTGTACATTAGAATGCTTTGTAAGGTTAACCAGCCCTGTGTTGGAATATTGTAAGCAGTTTTTATCATATGTATATCTAAAACATTTAATTTATTTACACATTGAAACCAGCATAAGAATCCATTTTGTTCCCAGGCGGTTATTGTTTCCCTATATATTTTGTGAGGAAAGTTCTTAGTGATGGTAAATGGAGTTAAAAGGTCAAACCAATGTTTTAGATCTATGTTTGCATTGATAAGTTTCCTAAAGGAATTGATGTAATGATTAATCAGTGTTGTTTTAGAAGGTTTTATTATATTATATTGTATACTTATGCATAGTATGTACCAGGGTTTGTTTGAATTGTCAACTATTAAAATATTTTTTAACAGATTAAATTCATTTGTTAATAAAGCCATTGTTAATTATTTCCAGTTGGCAAAATAATTTGGGTTCATCCAGTCTATTGTAGTATTAAGCACAGATGCTATTATATGTTTCTGTTTCTGGGAAGTTCAATCCTCCTTGTTTCCAAGGTCTAATGTGATGAGTTAGAGCTACTCTATTTTTTGGGATACCATAAAAATTTTATTAAACATGAGTTTATTTCTTTAAGAATGCATATTTCAGAAATTAACTGTATTGCTAATGCTACATATAGTATTTTTGGCAATAAGACCATTTTATTAATTGCAATCTGTCTTCAAAAGTTAATATAATTTTGTTCCACTTTTCTATATATTTTTATTGTTTCAGTAATGTTTTTATAATTTATTAATATTGTTTCATTTATATTTTTGCATAACACTATTCCTAAATAATTTAGTGTAAGTTCTTGTTTTCCTATGATGGATTTACCTGTAACTTGAAGTTCTTTTTTCTTATTTAAAAATAGAAATTTTGATTTTGATCTATTAAAGTGTAGACCTGAAATCTTATAAAATTTCTCCATTACTTCTTCTAGCTCTCCTAATGACTCTCTGGAATTTGACAGGGTTAATAAAATATCATCAGAAAAAATTATATGTAGTGATCATAGATAGCGTTGTCGCCTCACAGTAAGATGCTGTCCAGTTCGATTCTCAGCTAGAGCATCTTCTGCATGGAGACATGCGTGAATGGGCATACCTTCATTGAAGGTGGTGCATCAGGGCTGGCAACTCAGCACATAAAAATCAACTGCCAATCATTAGCAGACTGGAGTTCCACTGTGGCGACCCCTAACTGGGAAAAGCCGAAAGACACATACATACTGATCATAGACTTCTATTCCTTTTATTCTTGGATTATTGTGTATTATTTCTGCAAGTATTTCTATAGCCAAAGCAAATAAAATAGGAGAAAGGGAGCATACTTGTTTAGTACCTTTCGTTATATGGATAGATTCTGAGATGAAAGGACCTAATTTAATGTAGGCTAAGTTATTAATATATATGTTTTTTAGTAATAAGATGAAGGGAGGAGGAAATTAAAATAATGATAAAGGTTTAAATAGATGTTCCCAGATGAGGGAATCAAAGGCTTTTTCTATGTCTAATCCAGTTACAAGTGCTTCTCTATCTTCTTTATTCACATAATATATAAGAGTAAGTAACCTTTTAATATTATCATGTGTGTGCCTGTTATATAAAAATCCAGTTTGATCATTATTAATTGTCTTTGAAAGTGGGATTTTCATTCTGTTAGCTAGGATTGACATGAATATTTTGTAATCATTATTCAGTAATGATATAGGTCTGTATGAGGTGCAAAGGTCTGATGGTTTATTGTCTTTTAGAATTGGTGTTATGAGAGAATATTTCCATGAGGGTGGTATTTTTGCTTCTGATTGGACTTCTAGCAAAGTTTTATGAAAAAGGGAGATTACTGTTGAAGGGAAGAGTTTGTAAATTTCCGTAATTATGCCATCTATCCCTGTAGCTTTGTTAGATTTACTTTCTTTTATCTTGTCAACAACTTCTTTGTGGGATATAGGTTTTTGTAGGTCTAGTTTTAAGTTTTCGGGATTTTTTTTATATTGATAAGGTTTGTATCTAAGTTTATTTGGTTGGTATATAAATCTTCTTTTTTGAAGTGTTCCATATAATGGAACCAAAATGCTTCAAGGATGTCTCCTATATCTGATACCTTTTTCCCTTTCTTTTCATGATATATACTACTAATGTTATTTGCTTTAGATTGTATTTTAATTCTTGTAGATACATTATGTACATATCTGGGGGAGGTGGCTAATGAGTTTATTTTTAATTTTTCCAAGGCTAGACAAGTTCTGTGTGTTAGAATTTCATTATATTTTTTTATTTAATTCCTCTATTTCTTTTTTGACTTCTGGACAATTCTGATTTTTTTTTTTTAGATTTTGCTGTCAAGAGTCTGGTTTTCAAGTCTAATGATTCAGATTCCTACTCTCTGACTTTGTTTTTGTACCAGCTAAGGGTCTTACTAAATAAATACGCTTTTAATGAGTCCCAAACCATGACTCTACTGATTTCTGTTTTATTATTAATTTCAAGAAATAATTGTAGTTCTGACAACATCCAGGGTCTGAAATCTTTAATTTTTGTGATATATGATGGAATTCTAGTTGAGAGGATTAAAGGTTTAAACTCTATTTAGAGCTTCATTATCAGAGAGTCATGATCTGAGAAGGGGCATGGAACTATTGAGAAGTTGAGGATTTTTGTTTGTAAATCTTGAACTAAGAATAATTTGTCTATTCTGGTTTGTGTTCCAAACCTATGGTCTTTATGGGAAAATAATAAGGATTTATCATCTTTTACTTTAAAAGTGTCTATTAAATTAAATGAATCAATCCATCTTTTTAAAGATTTTGAAATAGTTGCTATGCAAAAAGATGTCTTGGTGGTTTCAGAAGCTTTTAAGGTACAATTAAAGTCTCCTCCCAGTATAAGATTTCTTTTATAATTGTTGGAAATAAAATATAGGTGTTTTTTAACCATTCCTGCTCCAATTCCTGGGAACCAATATAGATTAGCTAAGGTCCATATTCTGTTATTAAATTTAATTATTACAAATGCTAGTAGACATTTTTGTCTTCATATTTATAAATAACGTTTGGAGTGATTATGTTTTTCTTCCAGAGAATTGATACTCCTTTTGTCTTTGTTCTATAGGAGGATTGAGCTAAGACTGTATAGTCCTTAGGGTTCCAAATAAAGCAATCATTAGTCTTAAAATGCATTTCCTGGAGAAATACTACTTGTGTCTTATTTAGATTTAAATATTTTAGTAAGTTTGATCTTTTATTTGCATTATTTAAGCCATTAGTATTTAATGATACAAATGTTAAATCCATTTCAAGTTATTGTTGGAAGAAACTTTTTGCTTCTTTTTTTATTTTGATTATAGTAGTTATACCATATTCTCTGATAACACTGAATGTTATTTTATATGTGTAAACTTGGGAGTGTAATTTAATGTTCTTTCTTCTTTAAATACAAGTAGGGTAAAATTCTGGTCAGGCTTTAAAAAAGTACTTCTATAAAACATTAATTCTAAAGTATCAAATACAAATAAATATGAATTTCCCATTAAACATGGAATGAAAGTCATTCCTAATCCAATAGATAAAGATAGATCTAGTGGATTATCACTCATACCTTTAACCATCAATATCAACTGAGCTCCATATGTTAAATTATTATACGGAGAATTTTCTTAAAAGAGATATGAAATTCTATATTATTCTATTATTGTTCTATAGTATTTTATATATCAGGATGGAATATTAGTAGTGTAAACAATTATTAAGTTGACTTAGAAAATATCCAGTATTTAGTTACCCTTAATAGATCCTAAATATGTCAGATATGTCATTTTTGGATAAATTAAATGCAATAGAGGAACATACACTAAATAAGCCAACAACAAATAGATTATTACTAAAATAATTTGACTAAAAGGACTCTACAGGAAACAATGAGTGATTACCAATGAAATATGAATTTACTGTAGGTGTACTGTTTTCCTTTACTTTCCCAATCTTCAGCTCACCAATTTCAACTTACACTTATGAAAAGACATGGCTTATCAGTGGTATCCTGACTCTGAATAGAGGCACCCTATATTCTAGTGTGCAGTGCTTTTACATATTTATAGATTTACAAAGCAGAGTCTAAGAATGAACTATGATCACCCTGACAATTCCCATCCTGCATAGGGCACCTCCTGCTTCCAGAATGGGTAATTACATCAGGTCTAGAATGAATGTGAAGGTACCTATATGGTAATCAAGACTTACCTTAGGTAAGTATTAATCAAGTAGTATTTAGAGCATCTTAGAGAGTTCTCGGGGCAGTTAGAATACTCTTAAGCCTCTCCTCCCTTGACCAAAAACAAAGATTTTCCTTCCCTTTCTTTCCCTTGTTTTAAATCAGTACTAATAAAAGAAATTCAGCAAACATAGGTAAACAGAAATAACATTCAGTAGTCCATCTTGTACATGACTCGCAATCCATTAAAGAAGTCAGTGACTAACATCACTTTAGTAAATATTATAAAGACAAATTAGAAATAATTTCCTAGCTCTTTATATTTTCTGATAAAGCAAAAAGTTAACAATAAGCTATTTTAACTAAAATTATAAAGCATTTCAATTTTTCCTTGCATGTATACATTTCTACTTGTACTGTACTGTCAAAAGCTGTCTTTGAAATCTGTACAATACTTCACTTCTTCAAATCATTCCTTTTTCAATTTAGGTTTTGTTTTGCCTAAACGGCAACAACATTTTAAGGGCACAATTAATATTTAGACTGATGTTTCAAATAAATAACTTGTCAGTTGCCAATTGAGTTAGTTTAGAATGTATGGTTAGTGCAAATATAACATGTTGTAAAAATAATATGTATTTTTTTGTGTGCTCTAGAGTCTGTCATATGCAAGTGATGACATATATAATGTAGCATATATAGAGCAGATAGCTTATGGATTCAGGTTGTTAAAGTAAGTTATGCTTATTAATCAGGCAGTTTCATTTAAATTCACAAGTAATTTCGGGACATTTCAGTTGAGTTTCCAAGAATGTGTAGTCCAATGTGAGTAACTGAGTCCACTTTTCCTCATAAACATATGTCACAATTCATTAAACTAAGCAGAGTCTAACATATGTCTAATAATCATTATAAAGACAAAGAATAGTAATTTCCTAGCTCTTCAAACGTTCTATCGCAAAATGTTGACAGTAAGCTATTTTAACTGGAAGACTAAAACATTTCAATACTTCCTTGTGAATATATATTTTTACTTTTACTGTAGTGTCAAGAACTGTCTTTGAAATCTATGCATTACTTCACTTCTTTCAAGTCATTCATTTTACAGTTCAGATTATATTTTGTCAAAATGTCAATAGCATTTCAATGGCACATTTAATATTTAAACTGATATTTTAAATGAATAGCTATCAGTTACCAAGTGAGTTTGTACAGAGTGTGAGGTAACTGCAAAGATAACATGTTGCAAAAAGTAATATGTATCTTTTCATATGCTCTAGAGACTGACAATTTCAAGTAACATATAAAATTAAACCTTTACAGTGCAGACAGCTTATGAAATCAGCATGTTAAACTGAGTAATACTTTTTAATCAAGCAGCTACATTTAAGGGCACATGTAGTTTGGGAACATTTCAGTTGTGTTTCCAGGAATATGTAATCCTATAAGGATAAATCATAAAATATATACAAATAGTCCTATTATGTATTTATTTTACCTTGCTTAGATTGTTTTTCATTTTAATAACTAAACAACATTACTTTTTCTTATTATTTGTTGTCTGTGAGGCTAAATGCACTTCGTAGGTTCACAGTGCCCTTAGAAACTGTAGCAATTGTTT
This sequence comes from Protopterus annectens, assembly GCF_019279795.1. Taxonomy (NCBI): domain Eukaryota; kingdom Metazoa; phylum Chordata; order Ceratodontiformes; family Protopteridae; genus Protopterus; species Protopterus annectens. Next base: position 929,279,580 of record NC_056731.1, on the reverse strand, counting down.
ACTGTTGCTATGGCAACGCAAATAGAATGTGAATAAAGCTTCACTTCTCTTAACCAACAGTACATCCCCCCCTTTTTTAATGTATTTGTAATACTAAAAGGAAATAATTCAAAGGACATATGTACATGAATGGAACATTTCAGAGTTAATCACGAACATGTCCCCAATCCCAATAAGCATAACAGTAACTATCATTAATCTAATAAATATTGTAATAACAATTAATTAAGTTCACTATTCCAATTAGTCTATCTTAAAACTAGATTATTTTAGATTATTATTTATCTCTGTATAGATAGTGAGTTATTAAATATATACAGACTATATTAGTATAGTAAATAGGAGAGAATTTAGAAAGGGAGACAAGATGCAGTTAAAATAAATAAATGAGAAAAGAAAGAAGAGAGAGAAAGAAAAGAGAAAATTAAGAGAAAATACACATATACTATGTATGTTGATTCGCAGTATAAATATTTTATGTGCTATATAACCCTCTTTCTGTGAAAGAAAAGTACCCTGTTTTACATACCTGAGGTAATGTGGAAACTCTCATGTGTCATCTATTTTCAAAAAATATAGATAAAGATTTCAGTAGTTAGTTACTTTTGTTTTAAAATTCCAAACAGGAAAATTGGTTCTTTAAAGTACTGTTAAAACAATTCATATCATAGCAGATGCTTTGACAGATTTGGCTGTAACAGTATCAGTCTTTTGCTTCTTCTTTTTGGCATCTGTCCAGACATTTGTTTCTTTTGTTCTCTTGAGAGAAGGTGATATTCAATCCATATCTTCTGGTAAAGTAATCACATTATTAGTTTTAATAAATGAAGAGGCTTCCTCTAAGTCAATAAAAGTCCTCATGTCGTTGGCATACAGTATTCTTATCTTAACTGGATATGCAAGTTGTGCCTTGATGCTATTTTGTTTCAGAAACTTTATAATTGGCCACACATTTTTCCTTTGTTCCATTATTCTATATGAATAATCATTATCAAATCTTATCAGGCTCTGTTTATATTTTAGATGTGCCTTCCTCCGAGCAAATCTTAAAATCAGTTCCTTGTCCAAGTATGAAAGAAATTTGATAATTATTGACCTAGGAGGAGAGTTTGAGGTAGTGGCAGTTTCCCAAGAGCTCTGTGTGCCCTTTCAATGCCAAAGGAAAGTCCTTCTTTTAAATTTAAAAAGTCAGGGATCAAGCTTGATAAAAAGGAAATAATATCCTCACCTTCTGTGTTTTCAGGTATTTCGAAAATCCTGATGTTATTTCTTCTCTCCCTATTTTCCAAGTCATCTACTTTATTAACCAACAAGTGTTTTGTTTAAGAAACAGTTCTTTCTGTGCTTCCACTTCCTTAAGTCTGCTTTCTAAGTCATTTAGAGAAACCTCTATTCCTGTTATCCTTGTCTGGTGTTGTAGCATTTCCTTGACGGTGTCAGCCTGTTTTTGACTGCTTGTTTTAAGATTTTCTAGGTTCTCTTTAAAATCATCCATCTTCAAGGACAACTCCTGCAGAGTAGATGCCATCTGTTGTAGTTCCTTCTTTAAGGCAGCATCCTGATGAAAATTTTTTGAGTTGCTCATTTTAATAAGTGAATATATCGCCAAGTTTTTTGACAGGAAATTATTTGTAAAACTTCACCAAATTTTCTAATTATGTAAATTAGTCATTTATCTATAAGATTTTATACTTTGAAGAAAAAAAAATAATATTTTTCCTGTCTTATTTAACTAGTCATATGGAGCTCTAAAATACTGCTGCTTTCAGTTAGCCATTCAGGCTCCGCCTGATCAAGGAATTTGACACAAGAAAGCTGAACTCAGTTAATTGATTCCTCATCCAGTTTGAACTTAAAAAGTTGTGTGGAAGTCTATTTTATATAAACCGTGTAAAGAATAATTTTTTTGACTTATAAACTCAGTTGTGCTGTTTTTTTTTCAATGTTTGGTTATTGATGAATGGCCTCAAAGATGTTCTGGCAAGCCATTTGGTGACTGAAGAGGATTTGCAGGATATTATCAGCAAGAGTGCAGAAATGCTAATTTTCATGGGCAGGGCCAGTGTTAACATTTTGGGGGCCCCCAGCAAATGTCAAGTTGGGGACCCCCTAGGCACTTTCAGTATAAGTATCATCCTGTCATTGCCATCTGTCCTAAGCAACCTTTTAGCTCATGCTGCAAACTTTTAGGAGGAGTATGCACAGACAGACCTGTAGTTACAAGCTCTTACATTACAACAGGCCTATGTACCACTCGATGTTGACCTGTCTAACAAAGGGACACTTACAGTTACTCGCATTTAGTTGCAACAATGGTACATTACAACAACTCTATGTACAGGTCTGGACTTAAAGTGAAATGATGACTAGGCCTACCGTTTCAACACCCCCCCATACACCCTCTAGTCCTCTCCTCTGAGCCCCCTCCTGTGAGCTCCCCATACCATGCACATTATTTTTTTCTTCCTTTTCTCACATTTTGCCTTACTCTCAGCTTTTTCAAGAAGCCATAACCTTCTATATGCTCTAAGGTACATTTTAAAGTTTTTTTTTTCTTGTTACACAACCTTTTCATCCAATAATGGCTTGGACAGAAGTTATGATTAAGGAAAGAAATTCACTGTTGCTGTTCAGCTTTAGTTTTCCTTGCATCATTTCAACATACCTTTCCTGAACAAGACAGCCCAGTAATAACCATTTAGGAAATAACTCAAATAAGCCGGGGCCCAAGAAGCCATAGGGATATAGATGGTCTGAGATCCATTTTAGAGCATTTTTCAACATTTTACTCCAATGGTGGCCTAAACAAAAATCATGAAAAAGAAAAGAATTTCAGTCTTATTTTTTTTTTCTTTCAATGAAGACATAAGTTGTGCCCAAGCTTAATGTTCAAAGCTGACAAAATAGTAGCTCACAGTAAACAAGCCAGTAGTTGTAGGAATACATAGTTCTTATCTGGGAATACTGCCTGACTCCCTAACCCCCTATAAAAAGTCAGTCACTGCCTATATATCCCTTCGGTGTTAGACTGGGATGAAAGCAGAGGTTCAAATTGCCTTAGTCATATATTTCAAGTGACTGCTAATACACATACACATAGCATGTTCTTCATCCCTAACTCTCAGAGGTAGCCAGCTGCATGTATATGTGCCTGATATATGATTGTAAGAAACATTTCAGTAATATAGTCTAATCTGTTGCTCCTACACAATACACCACTGCTACCCAAGCTGTAGTAACCTTCTTTGTACACCTCTGAGCTCTGTGAGAAACACTGCCCTCAGTTCAAACACAAGCTATAATGACTTTCTGTGTGCACCTCTAAGGCTTGATTATGATGAAAATTAAAGTTGTAATAACCACACAATCTCCAGCTCCTCATAACCTGTAGCAGTTTTCTGTACACACACATTTGAGCAGAGCTGGTTTTGGAAGGGGTGTGGTTGAAAACAGAGGATACATTTTTCTCCAACCAGCAACAGCTTTTGTGGAGGCCCCCACAGAGTCAAGGATGATTAAGGAAGTCCCCATTATCCATTTAGACAGTCTGGTGAGTGGGGGGCCACCAGACTCCTAGAATATCTAAATGTCTGAATGTTCTGTGATATATTTTATGTCTTACCTTTGAAATATAATTACTTGTTAGGTACATTTTTTACTGATACACAGAAGAATAATGTCTTTGTCTATTATTGGGTGCACTGTGCGCACACACACACACACACACACACACACACACACACACACACAGTGATAAGCCATATCAGTACTACCTTTGTACTTATTTCAGCAAACAGCAATTCATTGTGCAACACTGGTACTGCTACATGAGATCATTGAATGCTATTTAGCAGTCACCAAACAGCAGCAGGGATAAGTCACTTTGATTTACTTAATTGAGGAATAATGCATACCTGTCACTGTCCCTGATTTCAGAAAACGTCACTGATTTTATTCATACTTTTGCTTTGTCCTTTGTAAAAAGTTTGATTTGCTGGTAAATCTTTCAGGATTACAAACAATCAATCAATCCAGACATCTGAGTTTTATACTTACTGTCCAAAAATGCATGTTGATGCAAAAGATATTCAAGTAACTTTTTAAGTGACGTAGAGTAATATTTAAATGTATTCCTGATTCTGAACTTTTATTCTATTATTTTTGGGATTACACTGAATTCTTAAACAAAGAAATTGAGAGTTAGAATATCTGGTGTTCTGGTACTTATAAAACTACCTGAAAGAGAAAACTACCCCTGATGATCGGAAGCATCAGCTCTTCTTAAAATGCAAAATTTGCACTGAGATAAATCACTCTGGGCTGCTGATCTCTCTAGTGCTTGCTTTGCTCATGTTCATTATCAGCTTCATCCTAACAGGGTCATAACACAGCCCTGTTCATGTTAAAGAGCATAATTAGGAAGTTAATACATTTTTTCTTTCTTATTTTTCCCCAGTCAGCAGCAGCTTTTGTGGGGCCCCCAAACAGTCAAGGATGATTAAGGGGGCTCCCTGCAGCCATGGGTTTTACAGGGACCTAAAGCTGTCTATGTAGTTAGTTTTAGTGGAGAAAAGGTCCAACAGTAGGGTTTAACTAAGCCATGGGGCACTATGTCAGTGGTAACATATTTAATGGTATTTTGATGCCTGTTACTTGACAAAACACTGTTAATACAACCAGAAATATCTTTGTATTTTAAGGGAGATATAAATAAGAGTTATTACCTTTGTGGTTTATTAAGTATACAAGACTGCTGTACTAGCTTTTGTTGGTTTTACATACATGTTACAAAATATCAGGATAACATAACTTGCTGTGGTTGGGGGTCTACAGGGAACAGGGGGCCCCCAGCGACTGCAGGGTTCGCTGGTGCCTAAAGCCAGCTATGTTCATGGGGAACATAGTTATGAACTGGAAAGAATACTGAAGAAGTTACAAATTCAGTGAGCATGTCATCCTCTGAGGAGACAATGCCAGAACAAATGTTGGCACTCGATTCTATTAAGTAGCTGACTTCATTACAGCAGTTAGAGTTCTTCTATGGAAGTGGATGGTTTTAAGCCTGAAGTATGGTTAATATGAATTTTTCAATGCTGTGTTTAAGGATGGACTAGCAAACTGGAATAGATTATATCTGTTAGCTCACTTGAGAACATCTGGAGATCCCACAAAATGAGCCTCACCATGAGAAGCAGTTAAGAAAATCAATAGATGAATATATGTTCGGCTAATGAGGTAGAAGGTAAGAACTGAAAATATGTTACTGCCAGAGATGTGGAAAGAGAAGAATAAGGAAAAACATTAGGAGACAATGTTTGCTGGTTTAAAAAAAGTTGGAATAAAATTAAGAGTTGGCAGATAAGTAGGGTAGAAATCAATGCTGATGGCAAAAAAAAATATTGCAATGATAAAAATCTAAAGTTAAGAGAAATAGAAAAAAAGAATATATCTTTATGTAATTGTGGGAAGGTTAGCATGAAATATGAGTGTAAATGATAAGCTATATGTTGGAAATGAGGGTGCAAGGGAAGAAGTAATAATTGGCATCTTTATTTTAATGGTGGCATAGTATTGACTAGAGCAGGGGTGGGCAAACTTTTTGATTCATGGGCCACATTGAGTTCTAACATTTGACAAAGGGGCCAGAACAGGAGCAGATAGATGGCATGCTTTGAAAACATCACCTCATTGGGGGAAAAATACACATCTTGGGATATGGAGAAAACATGTGCTTTAATTTCCAATGAAAATGAAGAAAAGCATTACAATAAAATCTCTGACTTCGAAATGAGTCTTTAAACACTGAAAATCAAATAAATGACCATTTTATTTTAAAGCACTGAAAGTTCTGTTATCCTTCAGGATATCACCATCACTCTCCTCCTGACTGTCTTTTTTTCAAAAACGGTAGGAGATGCAGATGTACTTGTCCTGTTCCTTTTATTCAATTTGTTTCCCGGTGCCAAAAGTCAACAACGACCAGTGCAAGGACAAAACAGTTGCAGCAAGTCAGTCTGTGAAGCGTTATATTTGATCTGCGCGCACTGTTTATTTTAACAATGTGCGTATCACGGAGACACACACATTTTAATGGGAGCAGTGTTGTTGGTCTCCTTTTTTAGCCAGCGCATCAAAGTCTGGAGTTAGTTTTGTTGTGGCGATTCTCAGGATGGATCTGAGGTGTAGGTCTGTTAACTTGGATCTGTGGCTGGCTTTGTTGATGTTCATGATGCTGAAGGTCTGTTCACACATGAAGGTAGAGCCGAACAAAGCCAACATCATCTGCGCTTTTCGCCTTAGATTTGGAAACGCGGCATCATTGAGTGAAGCATAGAAGTCATTTAGTTTCAGAGAGCTGAACTTCTCTTTTAAGGCAGGGTCGGACTGAAGGTCGATCAGTTCGAGCTGAAGCTCCTCTGGAGCTGTTTTGGGGTCTTGTGACAGAGGAAAGGCCACCAATTGAAGTGACTTGTCAATTTTGTCGAAATCCAAAAACCGACGGCAGAATTCTCCGTGCAGTGCATCCAGTGACTCATTGTATTTCTTTACTTTTGCTCTGGCCTCTTTCAGCGTGGCTAGTCTAGGAAAATGAGTGAATGACTTTTTCAAAATCTGCCTGGAGAATAAAGCCAGCTTGGATTTGAAGGCTTTCACGTTTGTGTACATGTCATGCACAAACTGCTCCTTCCCCTGCAGTTTCACATTGAGCTCATTCAAGTGTGAAAATATGTACGTAGCAAACGCAAAGTCACACATCCAGCTCTTGTTGCTCAGCTCAGGAAATTCATCAGTCTTCCCCTGCCACTCCAAAAACATGCCAATCTCCTCTTTGAGCTCCCACACTCGTTGAAACACTTTGCCCAAACTCAACTAGCGGACACGGGAGTGATAAAGCAGGTCCTGGTGATCCGCATCAGTTTCCTCCAGGAACGCAATGAACTGACGGTGCTGAAGTTCCCGTGCGCATATGAAGTTGATGAGTTTCACCACAGGATTCACAACATGATTCAGCTGTAACACCGATTTACATAGAGATTCCTGGTGGATGATGCAGTGGAGGAAAATGACATCCTGGTCAGGGTTTTCATCTTTCACTTTATTCTGGATTCTCCTCAGCAGGCCAATGTTTTTTCCTGTTAAATTCGGAGATCCATCTGTGGTGACGTTAACAAGCTTACTCCAGGGAAGCTTCATGTTTTCGATGGCAGCAGACACCCATTCAAACAAGTCCTCTCCCCGTGTTTGTCCTTTCAGAGACTCCATTGCCAAAAACTCCTCCGTTATTTCAAAAGTTTCGTTGATTCCTCGGATAAAAATGAGGAGCTGAGCAGTGTCTTTGACATCGTTGCTTTCATCCAGTGCTAAAGAATAAAAAGTGAATGACTTCGTCTTTTTGTTTAATCTGCTGGTGATATCTTCATCTATTAGTTCCACACAGCGAGTCACTGTCCGCTGTGATAAACTGATTTTCTCAAATTTGTTTTTGGTCTCCGGGCACAAAATACCTGCTGTCTCTACCATACATTCTTTTAAAAACTCGCCCTCAGACAGTGGTTTGCTGGCCTTTGCTATTTTGAATGAAAGCATAAAACTGGCCTTGGTACTTGACTCTAGAATGGCAGTTTGACGGTGAAAAAAACTTTGCTGAGCCTTCAAATTAGCTGCCACCTTCTCAGCAGCAGCTTCCCATTCTTTTGTTGAGAGCTTGCTAGCATAATTAGCGTGCTTTGTGGCAAAGTGACGGCTAATATTATACTCTTTAAAAACCGCCACAGTTTCTTGGCATATCAGGCAAACAGCAGATGATCAGTGTTCAGTGAAAAAATATTTAGTTGTCCACTCCTTATTGAACACTCGACATTCTCTGTCCACTTTCCTTTGCTTGGGTCCGCTCATCTTCATAGAGGGGCGGTGGATCAAAGGGTAAAGTGCAAACGTGGAGTAATAGGCCTACGCTTCACCTCAACAAAGCCAATATATCTAGAGTGCGCCATCTAGTGAGGAAACATCAGAATTGCAGGGGAAATAAAACATTAACAAGGTTAATTTATTAAATTTTTTCAAGTTTGGCGGGCCGAATCAAAACGTTTAACGGGCCGCATGTGGCCCCCGGGCCGTAGTTTGCCCATGCCTGGACTAGAGTATGAGCTCTTTTAGAAAGCATGCAATGAAAATGTTTATTTGCATTTTCTTTTTATGCATTTATCAACTGTGTAAGCTAGCTGGATACAACTGTTCATTTTCAAGGTAATTTGTGACCATTATCTGGTTAAGGGAATTGGTCAGAGTCAGATAGCAGGCAAACGGAGGTAGAATTAATCAAACCCTGTACCTTGGGCACAGGAAGAAATTCTTTAACAGCCCAGACCCTTAAAACTCTGTTCTGTTAAAAATGTTCTTGGCATTTAGAAGGAAATGTGAGAAATAATAAAAAGATTCTAAAGAGATATTCTAGCCCCATTCAAGTAGTATATTTGAAATGTGAGATGTAAAGAAAATAAATATCAGTTTAGATAATTTAGGGGAAAAGCTTATAAATATATGATTTTGCTTAAAAAGCTTACAAATGCTTTGGCAAATATTGCAAAAAATTAATATTTATATTGAAATGTGAAGAAATGCAGGAAGGGCTCTCACAGGAAAATGTTTTATGTTTTCAATTAATGGTGATCTATTTGTTATGTCATTCTTTTGCCTGCTTTGTGCTGACAACTGCGAAAAGCTAGTTTTATTTACTTGATTATAAATTTAGTTTTAATTTACATTTAACATTTAATAAAAAAAAAATCCCCCGTTCTTCTTCCAGTTAGTACAATGTGATCTTTAATATCTACAAAAGGGTCTGCAAATTTAGATACACGGGAACTCTGTTTTTAAATATTGCATGAAAAACATCACATCCAAAGTGCAGTTCTGCATGACATAATACTATGTCATTAATGGAACTGGAATCCAGCACCTGGCAGGAGAGAACCCACAGCCTTCTGAACTTCCTGAGATCAGTGGGGCTGCTACCTGCTATGCAATTGACACTGAAATAATATCTCTTTTTAAGTAATTGAAGTAATCTGGATAGTCATATTTCCTTTCCCATTATTTTACATTTAAAAAGCAATTTCATATATTACACACTGGTGTGTGTGTGTGTGTGTGTGTGTGTGTGTGTGTGTGTGTGTGTGTGTGTGTGTGTGTGTGTGTGTGTGTGTGTGTGTGTGTGTGTGTGTGTGTGTGTGTGTGTGTGTGTGTGTGTGTGTGTGTGTGTGTGTGTGTGGTTTTGTGTGTGGTTTTGTGTGTGTGTGTGTGTGTGTGTGTGTGTGTGTGTGTGTGTGTGTGTGTGTGTAAACAGACAGATCATCACTGAAAGAAACAATGTCAAAGAGGGTTCCACCTTCTTAAAACATTTCCAAATGGAATATTGGTACTGGCCAATGCACTATTTTAGATTTCACAAACTGTAGTATAATGTCAGAGTTTATAAATACAAATAAACCCTTATTATTCTCAAGTAACCAGTGCTTGCTGACATTTGGCCTCTCTTTTGCTCCTATAGCTGAAAGTGTACTGCAGAAATGAAAAACTACAATATTGTATCAATGCATTTGCTTTTCCTTTAAACACTAAAGTAACGCAACATCTAACTGCTTTATAAACAGACTTAAAACAACATTCTGGAAAGTAGCCACAAAGAATAGAAACAAGTCTAATATCTGCCAATTTGCTTCTGGTAATACTGAGATAATGGTTATCTGAAAGAAGATGCAACATGTATAGTAACTCAAATAGGCACATGCATTTATGAGTGTGTGTGTGTGTGTGTGTGTGTGTGTGTGTGTGTGTGTGTGTGCGTGCGTGCGTGCGTGCGTGCGTGCGTGTGTGTGTGTGTGTGTGTGTGTGTGTGTGCGTGCGAACACTGCCTTGCAGAAAAAGTTAACAGAAAACAAACATGGTTTATTTATTTATTTACATAGCAGGCAGATGCACTAGACCGCAGAATCTTTTTCTGCTACAACTTAGTTAAAGAATTAAGCACCTTGAGTATAAAATACACAGAATTAGTTAAGGGAAAAAGTACATACAAAAAGAGAAGATAGATATATGGTTATACTGTCCCAGGTTATTTCTGTTTAGAATTAAAGTTATACCATTGTATATAATCAGCTGTATATACCGCTGTCAGAGTGCAGTACATATAAGCTAGCATTTGACTGTCATCTAAAACCTAAAACTTTATATTACAATTTCATTTAACTGTGTTTAAAGTCTACACATGTAGATGCATTTACTTGTTTACTGATTGTTAACTAGAGTAGGGCACAGAAAAGGACCATTTTTAGATCCTGCCAGAGAGGACACATTAAATAATATATACTCAGTACAGATAATGTAATGAGTAACTGTGAGAAATGTACAGCAAAACATGCAAAGTATGTAAAATTAAAGACACACTAATACAGAGAAATCTCAAAAGTAAAACAGGTTAAGGTAAGAAATACAAAGACAAGAGACATTAACAAACATATTCCTTTTTATGAGTGAGTAAATCAAATATTCAGCATAACTAGCAGGCAAGCTAAGACAAAAAGAAAAAAACTTAAACAGTCAATAATAATATTACTGCTACCAATAATAACAGTATTTTATTTTTCAGGAAAGATAGCAATTTAGAGCCATCTCGTCTGCTTTGAAAGCTGTTTAGATATAGTTAGTAGGCTGGAACATTTTAATTGTTAGAAGGGCTGATACCAGGAAAGTAATGCTGAGAGACCAGGCAAACATTGTGCATTGTGATACAATAGTTTAAACATGAACTTCAGTAGAAAAAGCCAAAAATAAAATCTGTCAGTCAAACCTTCATTCTTTGTATACTGTCTACAAGTCTTTGTGATCTATATAACAATGTGTTATATTCATTTGTTGCATTGTTTGTATTATACCTTGCTGTGCTGGTTGCGGAGTTTTTCTGTTGAGGTCTTTTGCAAATGTATTCTCCCTACTAAAGGTTAACTCAGTTAACAAATTACAAATAAAGTATGGTATGGTAGTCAGTGCTGCAGACAATAAACTTCTTTATAAATAAAAGGAACAAGGGACCAAGTATAAAAATTTCTCTATAAAACAGTTGGTTTGGACATGGACTTGTCATCTTGCACGTGACAGACACTACCGATCCGATAGTTCTTAAACCAATTAATTGAAGCCAGGTTAAATTCATATAACTCAAGGTCCTTCAGTAAACAATATCAGATATATGAGTGCTAGTGCAGTTAGCCCACAATCATCCACACCGTGAAATATGATAATGCATTTATGTACCTTCATTTATATCCTTTCTAGTGTACTCACTCTGTGGATGATGGAATAGACTACAAATACTCAACATACTTAGCTTTATATTTATTTTGTCTACTAGCTGTAGTAAATACCTAATTTGCATGCACAAACTTACTAGTATATGTTCTTTGATGTTTGTTTTGTCTACAGTACAAAAATGTGTGACATATCTCACAAGTTAATTATGGTTTGAAATTACCAGCATATTTATAGCCTCTTTCCAGCTTACAGATATCTGTGTTCTAGCTAACATGAGTAGTAAAAAAAACTGTCAATTTCCTAACATTCTTTCGATTGTGTATATAATACACATGTGCATTGACTGTATAGATAATACAGACTTTCTAGACAAACTTAACACCTTCTTCAGCAGATTTTAGGAGACAAGCAACACCTCACCAAAGAAACTACCCATGGATGGGGATGCCACACTGCTATGTCTCAGCCTGGAGGCAGTCCGAAAGAACCCAGGTAAGGCAGCATGTCCTGACATGATTCCAGGTTGTCTACTCAAGGACTGTGCACTGTTTAGATCAGTTGGCAACTGTCTTCACTGACATCTTCAACACATCTCTCAGACAGGCTAGTATGCCAAGATGCTTCAAGTCTGCCATCATCATTCCTCTGCCAAAGACGTCATCCCCGTCACATTAAATGACTACCGACCCATCGCATTCACACTGTGGTGATGAAATGCTTTGAACAGCTGGTCAAAGAGCATATATCATCTTCTCTGCCTGCATTTCTTGATCCTTTACAATTTGCTTACAGACCAAATCTCTCTACTGTGGACGCTATATCCCTAGCACTGCATCACACCTTTAATCATCTTGGAGGCAAAAATTGCTACGTAAGTATGCTGTCCATAGACTTCAGCTCAGCCTTCAACACTGTAATACCATAGCAGCTGCTGTCTAAAGGAAGTCAACTAGGCACAGAAAATAGACTCTGCAACTGGATCCTCAACTTTCTGACTGACAGGCCCCAAACCATTCGATTTGGAAAAAAACACTCATGATGCATCACCTTGAACACAAGGGTCCCACAAGGTTGTATACTAAGTCCACTACTCTTCACAATACTGATCCATGACTGCTCTGCAAAACATCTGACAAATCACAGCATCAAGTTTGTCGACACTACCACCGTGATCAGCCTCATCAGGAACGATGACGAGGGGGCATACAGAGAGGAAGTGAACCAACTCACCAGATGGTGCACCGACAACAACCTAGCACTAAATGTTGACAAAACAAAAGAAATTATTGTTGACTTCAGGAGGACGCAAGGGTCCCACACACATATCACCATCAGTGGTACAGCAGTGGAAAGGGTAGAAAACAACAAATTCCTAGGTGTGCACATCTCAGATGACCTAAGCTGTCAACAAACACCTCCAGCTTTGTAAAGAGAGCACAACAATGTCTCCACTTTCTCCTTAGACTACCCAGAGCAAACCTCCCCTCCCACATCCTCAAGACCTTCTACAGGGCCACGATCCAAAGCATACTCACTAACAACATCACAGTCTGGTATGGAAAGTGCTCATATGCAGATTGCAAGGCATTAGAGAAGGTTGTAAACCAGGCCAGGAAAATCACAGGATCAACCCCCCCAGTCCTTACAGGACCTTTACTTTTGCAGATGATATAGCAGGATCATGAAACTGATAAGGGGCAAGTATCATGCTGCACATGAACTGTTCCACCTCCTGTCTTCAAGGAAATGATACAGAAGCATCAGGTGTAGAACATCAAGAATCAGGAATAGTTTCTTTCCACAAGCGATCAGACTGTTGAACAGCTAACCTTAACAATGTCATCGCTCCCTCAGTTTGTGAGAACATCCTAAGTGCAACATGATGGTCTTTACTGTTGCAGATTTAAATTATTCTGTTTATCTAAATTAATGCAATCTGAACTAAATTATTACTTGCACAAGTAAGAGAACTGACTTATGCTATGCTGCTATCCCATCTTAAAAATGATGGTGGGCAAGTTATCTATGTGTGTGTATTTATATCTGTACTGTCTAGAATTTCTTCTGTTATATGCTTCCTTCACCCTCTTTTGAAAACTGTTTTCAATGCACACATGCCTGAAGCAATGACATTTCATCCAGTGATACATTGCATTTGTTGATCTGAATGACAATAAAGTTTACTTTGACTAGTTTGATCTTGAGTACCAATGTGACTTTATTCAGAGTGTTATGTTGTTGATATGGAGCCCAATCCTAAGGTCTTTGTCTGTAAATACATTTCAGTAGTGGTGAGTAGCATGGCTAACAAATGCAATAAGTAAACAAATGTTGCTGAGAACAATCAGTGATGTGGTCCTTGTGAAGACTATGCTGTTGTTCACACAGAAAACCAAATTAATCAAATGATGCTATATTTCTGGTTAACACTCTATATTCTGGTACCTCTGAAATTGGCTGGAGGGTGGAAAAGAGTCTGCAATAACCCATTACCCACTGCATTTCAGAGACCTTCCATAGCGCAGTAAAAATCACTGAGACTATTAAACCTTCCATAGTTTATGGAATGTCCCAGAGAAAAATGAAGTATTCCTAAATATGCAATGTTAAGAAAGTGTCACAGGAGTCCACGAACCTGTAGTAAATGTCATCATACCCACCTCTGCCATAGATGGGTGTGAGCATGTACTCCTAGTTTTGTGTATTCAAATCAAGTATTTTCTTCCTTTCAGACTGACAAAATGGAAGGATAAGAATGACTGAAATCCAAAGATTTTAGAGAATGCAAAATATTCAGATCAGACAGTGTGCTGGCCAGAGTATCTAAACTGAAGAAAAAACTAATTGGCAATGATATCTGCAATAGTGGGAATGAACGAGGAGGTCATCTCATTATGTGAAATGCTTTTATTATTACATTAATGTGGAATCTGCATCTCCCTACTAAGCAATTTGTTCTATTTAACTTTTTGACTAGGTTATTTTGGTCATCAAACATTTCTTGTGATAACTGATTTGAGAGAGTATCTGGCCAGTGGTATTAAAAGGTAATAGGAAAACAAAAAACTAGTGGACAAAGAGGACTAGAAGGAAAAGGAGACACACACTAACAGGTCTTGGGCATACAAGACGGATATGAATTACAAAACAATAACTCACTTATCCATTCATTTTCCAGTACCTTATTTATCCTTTTCAGGGTTGCAGGGCAACAGTTACTTATCTCAGCAAGCAAAAGGCATAAGGCATGAAACGAATCCCGGACAGGATGCCAGTCGATCACAGGATGCACAAACACATACCTATGGGAAATTTGGAGGATCGCCAGCTCGCTTGTCAGCATGTCTTTGGGATGTAGGAGGAAACCAGAGATCGCAGAGAAAATGCACATGTACACATGCTGTAATACAAATAAGTATATATGATTCACTGAGTGGAACGATGCTGGTATAACACCTTAAGTAATGGCTCTGGGACCCTTTAAGCAAATGTACAGATTAACAAGTTTCCTGATGTTCAACCTGGTAAGACAATAAAATTAACACTGAACAAAATGTAACTATCTCTCAGTTTAATTGGATCCATTGTTTCCAACTACAAATATACAATAGTATCCAGAGCAATATCAACAAAGACTCTGGCTTTAATTCCATTAAACTAAAAAACTCCATTAAATATATGTAATAAGCAGGTCACGAGTACCATAACAGGCTGTCGAGGTTTTGTACACAGTAAACTGCAACCGCAACTTGCATTCACATAGATGAGGTGTGAAACTTAGTCAAAAAGAAAAACAAAACTATATAAAACAGTCTGAACCCCTTTGCTGCAGGAGCCAATCTAATTAACTGTTAGATTGATAAAAAATACAACAGGCTAAACTATGTAGATTAGAAAATAAATCACATACACAGATTTAGAAATGTTCAACATGCACGACATTACCCAAAACACCAAATGGTGTTCACACAAATGTTAGGAGGGCTAACTACAGTGAGGACGTTTCATATTTTCCAAATGGCAGAGAGCTACAGACAAACTTCATTAACTTCACAAAGCAAAATCATAGTACAATCTAGATATATTACTATACCCATGTGGTTTAACAGTCCTTGTAAACCAAGTGAAGATGGAATCACAAGCCATAACAAATTGTTTACTCATACTGATGGATCAGATCTGCATGTTTTTAAAGCTACAAAAAGGGGAGGTATTCCAGTCATTTCTCCTAGGTAGTATTAATCTATTCCACTGATTGTTTCAGCACTGTGAGGCAGAGTTCTACTGAAGCAGAAAAATAATTCAAATTACTGTAGTGCAAGAGGAGGTGATAGAAATTCCACAATAGGTGGATTAACTGTCCTATTAGTCCCAGACAGCCCATCTATTGAAAGTGAACATTATGCTAAACTAGACTGATAATAATCATATTGCTGATATATCTATAATTAAAAGTAATTAATGATTATAGTTAATGCTAATAGGTAAATTATGACAAGGGGTCAATAATAGCAAGTCCACGTATTACTCTGGTATCATCAGAGCAAGTAAATTCTAGAAAACAGAATATTAGTAATGAGTTAAGACTAGATGGAATTGATGTTGCTGATTCCTGCAACAGGACTCATATAGCCTATCGCTCAGCTATTACACCTCCTAAACGTGTGAAAAGTTTAAATACCAAGTCTCAAATTAATTCCTATATCTGCTTTGCACCCACTGCATGAAGTGTCCTATATATATTTTTCTAGCTGAAAACTACCCATATGGAATGTTCTCATGTATATACTCCATATTGCTTGTATAATATCTTTGATTTGAGAATGATTACTTATGCACTGTTTTTTCACCAATTATATAAGCTGCCAATAATATCTACTAAATGTCTTTATTAATGTAAATTTTGTATTGTATGTGAAATGTCTTATATGTGGAGCATTTCCCCTCAGGACTCCACTGAAAATGGGCACTTCTGGCCCAGCTGGACCATCCCGGTAAACAAATGCAAATGAATAAATACATAAATAAATAAATACATGTTCTGCATACCCATACACAGAAAATCTAAGAAGAACACAATTATGATTCATCCCTTTCCTTGTATTTCATATCAATGAAAGTCTTGAATTTTGTTGTAGGATTGGACTCAGAATTTGCAACCGACTAAAGACACAGCCTAGAAGAAAAAAAAAATAGTGCATAATTTCTGTAAGATGCGACCAAAGTCAAAGGGCTTTCCACCACAGAATCAGACTAGCAATCAGATAGCTCCTCATACTGCTCTTTGGTTCACAAGCCAAGATCAAGTTCTCATCTGACTTCACAGCCTTGGAAGTTTTCTATTTTTCTATTTGGCTCTCTTAGAATTGCAAGGCTGAATTTTTCAACCATAATATTACTATTAATGTTCGTGATTCATACTGCCTTGGTGGCATATGGGGGTTCTATGTCTCCATACAAACCCACAATGGCAGCTTTCCAGAGCTCGGAATCTCCTCCTCTGATTCTTTCTGACAGGGGATTGGCTAAGCTCCTCCCATCAGAAGAAGTCTAACTCCTGTCACAGAAAGTCATTTATTCAGTCTTTTACTGCCAGTTATAGGACTCGCACAGTGGAATCTCCTCAGCAGCTTGCATTGATGGATTACAGCTTCTAGACTCAGACAATATCCTTTGGGAACTTCTCTTCCTCTTTTTTATAATATACTTTTGATTTTTTTTTAATTTATATATATATATATATATATATATATATATATATATATGTGTGTGTGTGTGTGTGTGTGTGTGTGTGTGTTTAACGTTTTATTTTCAGATTCTTGCTATTTACTACTGCTTTTAATTCCTTTAGGAATTCTAAATTACTACTTTGTTGGTTTGTGTGCTTAATACTGTTTTTAAGCAGTTATGATTTTTTTTTGAAAAATATTGTATGACTTGTACTGGGAAATTGAAGTTCAGTGGTGTCAGCTGAACACTAGAGCTCTTTTTCTGTTGCTCGTTTGCTTCATTTGGAAGTTTTGACAGGAAAATATTGCACTTTTCACCCTTTTCTATGTTTATATGACATTTACTACTGAATTAACACTGATGTAGCTGTATTTATCATTACACCATGATTTTACCATAAATTACTTTATTTGTATTTCATGTGAAGATTTTTTCATTTCTGAGAAGGAAATCTTAAGTAAATGTATATTTAGGCTGTTTTTTAAAACATTTCTATTTGATTTAAGGGCATATATTTGATTTTTAGCACAGCTTACTGTTGTTTACTTCAATGTGCAAATTGTAGAACAAGGCTTAGCACAATTTAAATTGTTTCTGCTATATTTTATGCAGTTTAGCCATATTTTCTGTCTGGGGACATAGTTTATATTTTCTATTATTTCTGCCTTAGTCAGCCCTTAATATTGTCAGTGTATTATTCAGGCTAGTGTTTTTTTACTCTGATTTGATAGATCCTTATATAGCTGCTTCCTCCATCAAATCCAGTTGCACCTAAAAAGAAAAAAAAAACAGCTAAAACATACTTCATTCAGCCTATGGTTTGTAAATCTGTTGTTGTCTAAAGGTGCCCCATAGACCATTTACTATTTTCCTCATCACCCTCTGGTGTGAGCCCACAGGTCTCTATGGTATGGGGTCAGACACATCCTTTGGGGCTGTTCCAGTACCTATTTCAGGAGGTACAGGAGGACCAACCCCTTTAGGTGTAGGAGAGGTCTGGGGCAAGATATCCCTTCCCAGAATATGTTCTCCTTTAGTGCATTTCAGAGTAAGAAGAAACAGAGACTTCACATGATAGATCGTCAGGTTATTACCATGTGTAAGGCTGATGTGTTTTCCTTAGCTAAGAGTGTTTTACTGTCAGCTAAACTCAGGAACTATGCCCCTATTCAGAATGACTATAGGGCTACTTTCACTAGAGATCAGTCTAGCACTGTAGATTTTGATGGGTCTCTGATGCAGACAGTAGTGAACACTCTGAGTCTGTCCAATCTAATTTTTCAGAAGGTGAGCAGGTTCAAAGACCCAAGTAAGTGTTCACCTTTCCACAGATACTTACTAGGTTTAGTCATGTATTTGGAAGCAATCTGAAGCTACACCAGAAATGGCAGTTATTGAGGATGAGATTTCAAAGGTTTTGGCTGCTTCTCTTCTGTTACCTACCTTAGAAGATGTCCATAAAACTGCATGTAAAACCATTTTGGCTAGCCAGTGGTTCAAAAGGCTTTGAGGAAATAGAAGGTGTACTCTGATCTTGCAGTTATGTTTGCTCCATTGTCAGCTGACCCCAGCTGCAGTTTCTCTAGTTGCCAACTCAAAAAGACAGAATCTTGTCTTCTAATTCTACACTGCCAGATTAAATTGACAAGTGGTTGGAATCTCAAGGGAAAATAGTTGTCTCAGTCTAGCAATTTAGTCTTTAGAATTTTAAATTATTAGGGCTTCATGTAGAAATTTATTTTGCAATGTGCTTACAGTTTAGATGATTTTGATGTATCTTTGCCTGCTGAACAGAAATATATGAATAGGATTGCTTCTAATGTGACTCAGTTTTTGAAATATGCTTTCAGGAGTATCTTGGACAGTGCAGACACTACTAGAAATGCAGTTATCTGTTGTGATGAGAGCATATGCTTAGTTACATAACCAACATTTTTCTGAATATTTAAAAAACAAGAGTTTGAATGATCCTTTAAGTTTTGAATTTGTGTTTGGTCCTGTTGCTATGCAGATTCTCAAACAAGGGGATGGTAGAGGTAAATTGATTCATGGGTTATCTAGAATGTTTCATATTCCCAGGTTCTCCCCCTAACAAGGTGTCCAACTTTAAAGGGCAGAACAAAGGAAAATCCCAGCCTAACAAGAGCTGGGGTACTAAGAGGAAATGGCAGGAGGATAATGTTTCCAAACCAAATAGAAGGGGTTCCTTTCTCAGAAAAAGATCATCCCCTGCTAAAGAATGACTGTGCCAAGACTCAGACTCAGGGCATACCAGCCCTTCCTCCTGTCCCTCCTCCCATTCCCCCTCCCCCAGCCTTTTCCACAACCTAACAGCCTGGCCACAAATAACCTCAAATAAGTGGGAGCTGCAAATAATTCAGTGAGGATACTTTTAGCAATGGACAGAAATCCTCCTCCCTTTAGGGAAGTCCCCCGCACCTGCCAGACCAGACACATCTGTTCTGTCCAGTATTCCTTCACAGGTTGCAAGCTGCAGTTAAAGAACGAGTTCCTGTATCACAAAAAGGAAAATGATTTTATATGAGAATATATTTGGTACCCAAAAGGGTGCTATCATGGAGACCAGTGTTAGATTTATTGTAACTAAGTACCTTTTTGAAAGTATCCATATTCAAAATGAGCATCCTACAGATGGTCCTACCCCTTCTTCTGAATCACTATTTCATGGTGACTTTATATCTGAACGATGCCTATCATCACATTCCAACTGCTTCCAACTTTAAGTTGAACCTACAAAAGTCCTGTCTCACACCCTCACAAAGAATTGTGTTCCTAAGTATATGATGGATACAGAAAAAAGCATAGCCTTTCCACCAGAAGGCAAAGACCTGACTGTTCAAAACATTTTCAGAGATTTCTTTCTTCAAGATACTGCCTCTGCAAGAGAATTTCTCAAAATTCTAGGCCTCATGACATTAATTATCCTCATGGCATCACTGGCTAGACTCCACATGAGAAAGAGTCAATGGTATTTAAAAAAAGTTGTTGGGCCCAGCCCTTGCACCCTTGGAGTTCCAGGTACCAATGATAGATTTTGTGAAATGAGAATTACAGTGGCAAAGGGATCAGATGTCTTTCAATCCAGACCTACCCTTCACCCTCCAGACTCCAGTTCAATCAGTCCAGATGGACTCATCAGATTTTGGATGGGGAATAGTGTCCAGGGGAATTCTAGAGCAAGGTGAATATGATCCTTCAGACACTACAAAGCACATAAACATTAAATAAATGTTAGCAGTGATTCAGACCTTCAAACTTCTTCACAGCTTCTGGTCTTCCGGTCTCCTTCTATTGGTCACAGACAATACCAAAGTCATGTGGTACCTGAATAAACAAGGGGGTACCAGGTCATTCCCTCTTTGCCATTTAGCCATGATGGCCTGGGAGCTAGCCTTATGGCATTCTCTGATGTTTCAGGCCTCATACATCCTGTCACCTAGTGACAGACAGACTAAACAAAACCCGGATGGACCCTCACAAGTGGAATGATAGAGGTCTACCTGGATATGCACCAGATGTGGGGAACACTTCAAATAGTCTTGTTCATCTGCTTTCAAAACAGACATTTGAAAAAAATCTGTTTGAGACATCCTCGCAGCCATGCTTGGAGGAGAGAAGTATTCACAATCCCTTTGTTGGAAATGTTTCTTTATGCATTTCCACCCTTTCCAGCGAAACCTGTGATACCCAATGTACTTCTGAAGATTCATAAAAAAATTACCAAAGATCATTGTGGTGACACCCTTTTGGCTAAGGCAAAGTTGGTTCTCCCTTTTAATGGAACTGGCCAAAGACAATTACCGCAAGCTTCCTCACACTCTGGATCTCCTGACACAGTGTTATGGGCAACTGGTGTACCCCAACTAAGAGCAATTGCTACTGACAGCCTGAAAGATTCTATCTTGATACCATTTAGGCTGTTGTTTCATGAGCATGTGCAGCAGGTTTTGAAGAAAGCAAGAAAACCAGCAAGTAGAAAAGTTTATGTTTATAAGTGGAAGAGGTTTTCTAGGTGATGCCTAACCAATATCACAATTCCTGGTATGGTGTTTACCCCTCTGCTTTTAAAATATTTTTGTGAGCTACTCAATGATTGCTTATCTTATACATCTATCAAGCTGCATCTTCAGACCATCTCAGCTTGTTGTCCCATGAAGCCCTATCTTTTGTCTCCTTTTGTGCTCAAGCAGTTTATGAAAGTAGTGTTGCACTTGAGGCCTCCTCTAAAACAAGTTCTTCCTCCTTGGGATTTCAACTTTGCTCTGGAAACAATTGGACTTACCTCCTTTTAAATCTGCTTTTCAGGCTGACTTGAGGTTCATCACTTGGAACACTGTTCGGCTTATTGAGCTGATATCTGCAAGGCAAGTCTGCGAGCTGCAAGCTCTCATGATGAGCCAACCTTATCTGATGTTCCACAAGCAGAGAGTTGATTTATGCACTAATTCTTCTTTCATGCCAAAGTTTTTTTTCTGAATTTACCCTGAAACAAGCCATCAGTCTCTCAGCTTTCTCTCCAGAACCTAAAAACAAGGGAGAGAAGATTCTGAATAACTTGGATATGTACAGGCAGCTCGGGTTCTACCTTGACAGAACTAAGCCCTTCAAGAAAGCTTACTAGCTGTTTATTTCCTATTTATTTCCTATTCTGAGGCTAAGAAGGGTTAAACTGTCTCTAAGCAAATTATTACTCATGGGCTGTCTTCTGTTATTGTTTTTTATTACTCACACCATGGTAAGTCTGTTCTAGACAAAGTTAAGGCACATTCTACCAGAACCTTATCCTCTTCAGTGGCATATTGAAAAGGAGTGGCAGCAACCTAGTCCTATGTTTATACCTTTACAAAGAACTTCAAACTGGATTCTTTCTCAAATTTTAGAGCAGGTTTTGTACGAACCATTGTCCAGTGGCTCCTGGATCCTTATCCTTTTTCCTCTCAGGTACTGTAAGCTTTGGGAATGTGTCCATATGCCACTAAGTGTGAATGATGAGCATAGTACAGTTGGGTAAGTCCTACTTACCTGTAACAGTCAATGTTTGAATTTCACACTGCCTCAGTGGCAGCACTGACCTATCACCCCCCTTATTTTGTATATAGTTTGATGGTATCCAACATTGTTGTGCTATTGGTTAGCTGTTAAAACAAAACAGGGTGTTGGAGTGGCAAAGCACAACAAATAAAACCAAAAGTATCACTCTGCAGCCAATATTCTACAACCCACAACGACAGTTTATTCAGATAATCCAAATGGCATAAGGAACAAGTAACAACATGTAGGTTAAGCGCTTTCCTAATCAAAACTTCATCAGAACAGTTAAACATCAAATACAAACAGGCTTTTATACAAAATTCACTCAATTGATCAGTAATTTATGTCTGTTTGAAAAATAAAGTGACAGTGCTTAAATAACAATACTCAGAATGTAAAAGGGATCAAAACCTCTTATTTAGTTTAAAAAGCATGTGTAAAATGTAACAATAAAAAAATAATAACAATACAAACTCAAAGGTTTAAAAAGAGTTGAAATTAGCTTTCAAAGTTTTAGTGCCCTAAACTTTAGTTCGGGCTTAATGCTGGTATGTTCATTAATACCAGGGAGTTCAGTAGCATTAAGTTTAAGTTGCCACCTAACTTCTGTCCTTAACAACTTGTTGGTCCAATTGCCCCCTCTAAAATTTTTTCCAACTACTTCTAAAATACCAAATTTAAAAGAATGAGTGGGATTCTTGTGAATATGTTTAAAAATTGCATTTTTATCATCCTTTTTAAAAATGCTATAACAATGTTCATAGATTCTTCTACTCAGTCTTCTCTCTGTCTTGCCCACATAAAAATGTTCACAGTCTGTGCATATAGCCAAATAAACCACACCTGTTGTTGTGCAGGAACCTATAGCAAAAGTAACCTCTAGTTTATAGGGTCCTAGGTGAATCTTAGGGGTATCAAAAATATATCTACAGTAGTCACATGAACCACATTTAGTGGTCCCTTTCAGTTTTCTTTTGCTATTTAAGTATGGATTTTCAAGTAAAAATTTTAAATTCTTATTAATCCTGTAGGTAAACAGGGGTTGGTCCCCTAAAATGTTTAATAAATCTCTATTTCCTTTTAACATAGTCCAGTTGTTTTTAATAATATTCTTAACATAGCCTGAGGTCTCACCATGTGTTAGTACCATTGCTTGGGAGAAGTTATTTCTAGTTTCTCGAGTTTGAGAACATGTATCTTCCATCACCCCTAATAAAGGTTTGTATCTGAAACCCCATTCCCTAATAACCTGTTCACGAATCTGGGAAACAAGGTCAAAGGGATAGCCTCTTGCTAAAAACATGTCAAGTAATAGTTGAGTTTGAGATTCCACCAGTACAAAGTTGGAACACATCCTAGTAACTCTAACCATTTGTCCCTTGACAATGTTTCTTTTCACAAAGGTAGGATGGCTACTTGTGAATTCCAAGTAATCATTCGAAAAAGTGGGCTTTCTATAGACCCAAGACTGAAAACTGTTAGTATTGGAATCCTTGGTTAAAGTTACATCCAAATAATGAATCTGGTTGTCACTAGTGGTACCTGTAAATTTAAAATATTCACATATCCCATTAAGATGGTCAAGTAGTTTCTCATGGGACCCCCCTTTTTTCCATAAAATAAAAACATCATCTAAAAATCTCAGGTAAAGCAGCCAGTCCTCCTTCAAAGGAGTGTTAAATACAAAAGAGGATTCCCATCGGTACATAACTAGGTTGGCAAAGATAGGCGCACAACTGTTGCCCATTGCCACACCTTTAGCCTGTCTAAAAAATTCTCCACCAAAAGTAAAAAAGTTGTTTTTCAGAATTAACTCCATAAGATCCATTACAAAGTTAATCATTCCACCAGTTAGGTTACTTTTGGTTACTAAAACATCTTGGAACATTTGTAAACCCTCATCATGTGGTATAGAAGTAAAAAGGTCTACCACATCTACAGTGGAAAAACATACTGTATCATCATAAAAATCACTTTTAATTCTTCTTAAAAAGTCCCAAGAGTCTATCAAAATGTAATCAATAGGGACTAAAGCATGCCTAACTACCCGGTCAATAAAAATACCTAAAGGGTAGGTAATACTGTTGTGCCCAGAAATAATAAGTCTGTATGGGGGATGAACCAAATCTTTATGTGTTTTGGGAATTCAAAAAGATATAAGAATAGTAGGGTTGTCAACATTTAAAAATTAAAAACTTCTTCATTAATGACCCCCTGGTATAATGAATCCTCCAGCATTAATTTAATTTTCCTATAAGAAAGATTAATTTCATTCCTTGAAGCTAATTCGTTTTTCTGTTGGTCATTCAACATAGAAGTGATTCTATTATGATAATCCACTGTATTTACTATGGCAATACCCCCACCTTATCACGTTTCATGTATCTTAGGTTGTCATCATCCCTTAGTTTGTCTAACAACATTTTTTCATTTTTAGACAAATTAAAAACTCTGTGTTTATGTTCATTTAGTACCCTATAAATTTCCTGTGAACAAACATTCTCAAAGGAGTTTAAAATGAGAAGTAAAGGCGGGTTGTAACAACTTTTCTTTTTTATAACTTTGTTCAATTTCAATTTAGAGGGGTTGTTTGGACCAACAAGTTGTTAAGGACAGAAGTTAGGTGGCAACTTAAACTTAATGCTACTGAACTCCCTGGTATTAATGAACATACCAGCATTAAGCCCGAACTAAAGTTCAGGGCACTAAAACTTTGAAAGCTAATTTCAACTCTTTTTAAACCTTTGAGTTTGTATTGTTATTATTTTTTTATTGTTACATTTTACACATGTTTTTTAAACTAAATAAGAGGTTTTGATCCCTTTTACATTCTGAGTATTGTTATTTAAGCACTGTCACTTTATTTTTCAAACAGACATAAATTACTGATCAGTTGAGTGAATTTTGTCTAAAAGCCTGTTTGTATTTGATGTTTAACTGTTCTGATGAAGTTTTGATTACGAAAGTGCTTGACCTACATGTTGTTACTTGTTCCTTATGCCATTTGGATTATCTGAATAAACTGTCGTTGTGGGTTGTAGAATATCGGCTGCAGAGTGGTACTTTTGGTTTTATTTGTTGTGCTTTGCCACTCCAACACCCTGTTTTGTTTTATTGGTTTGGTTTGGGGTGTACGGTAGCCTTCTAAACCCAGCAGGTGATGATGGATGAAAATGGTCTTTCACCGGTTTTTGAAGAGGAGTTGGACTCTTTACCCTTTCCCTGTGGTCAACAGATGGAGGGTAATAATGACAATTTATTTCAACTAATTTTGAATCTTACTGACAAAGTCTCCGAATTGCAGGAGGCTGTATTCAAAATTCAAAACCCCGCTGGTTCCGTTATTGTGGGTAGACACGGAAACCAACAGGGGAACGGAAAAGAGACAGTACTTCCGGTTTCCCGTAATACCAATCAACAGAGCGTGCGGAATGTGGAAAGTAACGTGCAGTCACCAGTGAACTCTGAAAATACGAATTTAAGGATTACTAACCAAGGAACTAATTTTACCTATGATCGTCTTAGAGACTGGTCTAAAAGGGATTGTGGACTTTTTCCCAACTCGTCTGATAACCGAATGGACAATGTGGACTCTAGGTTAGTGTCTATTGAGCTAAAAATGCACAAAGTACGTGCGCTTCAGTGTGACAATGCTTATTTAAAGGAAAGCATTGCCAAGGGGAGGGTACCGAAGGGTCTTCGTGCCTTTAGGTTTCCTAACGGCATTAAGAAAGGCCAAAGTGAGTGTGATGAATTATTAAGGATGTTCGATAGACATGGTACCGAACTAATGGAGTTTATTTTAAAAGTCAACAATAAAAGGATTAATGATTTTTTGAAAGACATTGATGAAATGAATGCTTTGATTTTGAATGACATGAATTTTAACCAATACTCTTTTAGGTACAATGCAATTTTTGATAAAGTTGAAAATGAAGTTTGTAACAATATAGAAAGGAAGAAAAATAAATTGATAAGAGATGAATATGAATATAAGCATGGTTTGGCATACCCCCTACCTAAAGCTTATTTAAAAGGAGTGGTGGGAAACAACAATTCTTACATCCCAGCTATCCCTTTGAACTCAAACATTACTAGTAATAGGCAGAATAGTAATGAAAATACTTTTGAATCTGAATTCCCCCCACTTAGGAGGTCTGAGAGAATGTATAATAAGAACCATTTTAAGGCAGATAATAATGATTTTTTAGGACCCGGGGGGGGGGGGGAGGGTCAACAAGATACCATTACAGGAAACAATCTACTCAGAGAAAGAACAGTTTTGAGTAATTCAAAGTGGTGGTAATTGTGCTTCAGTTGAAGACAGTATTTGTACTACTGACGGATTAGTATTTTTTATAAAGGTTTTAAAATTTACAATTATGCAGGGATGGAACTTTGTAAAGATTTATTTAACCTATTAATGAAAGGAATGAAGTTTGTTCCCTCAGTTAGGGAAGATGTGAGTAAACCATTAATTGAATTAAACATTTTTGTAAGGAAATTAAATCTTAAATTTTTAACCAAGGACAATATAGAGATGGAAAACTTTGGGAAATTGAACAAAGTTATAAAAAAGAAAAGTTGTTACAACCCGCCTTTACTTCCCATTTTAAACTCCTTTGAGAATGTTTGTTCACAGGAAATTTACAGGGTACTAAATGAACATAAACACAGGGTTTTTAATTTGTCTAAAAATGAGAAAACGTTGTTAGACAAACTAAGGGATGATGACAACCTAAGATACATTAAACCTGATAAAGGTGGGGGTATTGCCATAGTAAATACAGTGGATTATCATAATAGAATCATTTCTATGTTGAATGACCAACAGAAATACGAATTAGCTTCAAGGAATGAAATGAATCTTTCTTATAGGAAAATTAAATTAATGCTGGAGGATTTGTTATACCAGGGGGTCATTAATGAAGAAGTTTTTATTTTTTTAAATGTTGACCACCCTACTATTCCTATAGCTTTCGGAATTCCCAAAACACATAAAGATTTGGTTCATCCCCCATACAGACATATTATTTCTGGGCACAACAGTATTACCTACCCTTTAGGTATTTTTATTGACCGGGTAGTTAGGCATGCTTTAGTCCCTATTGATTACATTTTGATAGACTCTTGGGACTTTTTAAGAAGAATTAAAAGTGATTTTTATGATGATACAGTATGTTTTTCCACTGTGGATGTGGTAGACCTTTTTACTTCTATACCACATGATGAGGGTTTACAAATGTTCCAAGATGTTTTAGTAACCAAAAGTAACCTAACTGGTGGAATGATTAACTTTGTAATGGATCTTATGGAGTTAATTCTGAAAAACAACTTTTTTACTTTTGGTGGAGAATTTTTTAGACAGGCTAAAGGTGTGGCAATGGGCAACAGTTGTGCGCCTATCTTTGCTAACCTAGTTATGTACCGATGGGAATCCTCTTTTGCATTTAACACTCCTTTGAAGGAGGACTGGCTGCTTTACCTGAGATTTTTAGATGATGTTTTTATTTTATGGAAAAAAGTGGGGTCCCATGAGAAACTACTTGACCATCTTAATGGGATATGTGAATATTTTAAATTTACAGGTACCACTAGTGACAACCAGATTAATTATTTGGATGTAACTTTAACCACGGATTCCAATATTAACAGTTTTCAGTCTTGTGTCTATAGAAAGCCCACTTTTTCAAATGATTACTTGGAATTCACAAGTAACCATCCTACCTTTGTGAAAAGAAACATTGTCAAGGGACAAATGGCTAGAGTTACTAGGATGTGTTCCAACTTTGTACTGGTGGAATCTCAAACTCATCTATTACTTGACATGTTTTTAGCTAGAGGCTATCCCTTTGACCTTGTTTCCCAGATTTGTGAACAGGTTATTAGGGAATGGGGTTTCAGATACAAACCTTTATTGGGGTGATGGAAGATACATGTTCCCAAACTCGAGAAACTGGAAATAACTTCTCCCAAGCAATGGTACTAACACACTGTGAGACCTCAGGCTATGTTAAGAATATTATTAAAAACAACTGGACTATGTTAAAAGAAAATAGAGATTTATTAAACATTTTAGGGGACCAACCCCTGTTTACCTACAGGATTAATAGGAATTACATTTTTTTACTTGAAAATCCATATTTAAATAGCAAAAGAAAACTGAAAGGGACCACTAAATGTGGTTCATGTGACTACTGTAGATATATTTTTGATACCCCTAAGATTCACCTAGGACCCTATAAACTAGAGGTCACTTTTGCTACAGGTTCCTGCACAACAACAGGTGTGGTTTATTTGGCTATATGCACAGACTGTGAACATTTTATGTGGGCAAGACAGAGAGAAGACTGAGTAGAAGAATCTATGAACATTGTTATAGCATTTTTAAAAAGGATGATAAAAATGCACTTTTTAAACATATTCACAAGAATCCTACTCATTCTTTTAAATTTGGTATTCTAGAAGTAGTCAGAAAAAAATTTAGAGGGGGTGATTGGACCAACAAGTTGTTAAGGACAGAAGTTAGGTGGCAACTTAAACTTAATGCTACTGAACTCCCTGGTATTAATGAACATACCATCATTAAGCCCGAACTAAAGTTCAGGGCACTAAAACTTTGAAAGCTAATTTCAACTCTTTATAAACCTTTGAGTTTGTATTGTTATTATTTTTTTATTGTCACATTTTACACATGTTTTTTAAACTAAATAAGAGGTTTTGATCCCTTTTACATTCTGAGTATTGTTATTTAAGCACTGTCACTTTATTTTTCAAACAGACATCAATTACTGATCAATTGAGTGAATTTTGTATAAAAGCCTGTTTGTATTTGATGTTTAACTGTTCTGATGAAGTTTTGATTATGATAGCGCTTGACCTACATGTTGTTACTTGTTCCTTATGCCATTTGGATTATCTGAATAAACTGTCGTGGGTTGTAGAATATCGGCTGCAGAGTGTTACTTTTGGTTTTATTGGTTAGCTGTTGTTATAGGTGTTAGTGGTTTATGGCTGCAGATTACTTGGTTTCAAACTCTTGATTCTTATCCTTCTTGGTTCTTCCTCCTTGGCACTAAAATCCTGAATAACTGACTTTCTGTAACTGATGTGAAGGGCTTAGCCAATCCACTATCATGGACAGTCATTGCAGTCTGTGTTTACATATTTTACTAAAGGGTTCTGTTTTTTTTTTCATAATGCCTGGTTGACTAAATGTTTTTTTTGCTGAAGCTTATACTTTCTGAGGTTTGGGGGGCTACATCTGTTGAAGAAGGGGACTACATTTTAGTAATTTGCATACATTTCCAAAATTCTTGACTATATCCTCTACCAATGTAATACACATTAGAGCACCAAGTATATTAGGAGGAAATGCTTACAGTTAGCAGAGAATATTCATTAGAGTTATATTAGATCTAGTTTAAAGCATTTCTTAAATATTTAGATACAATGTAATGCAAGCAAAACAATGGAATCTGCACCATTAACAACATAAACAATTTGTAAAAATTATCAACAACAGGCTTGCATTATAGGTTTTCTACTTTTACTTATGTTATGTGAGGAATACACTATGAATAGTCCTAGGATGTGAATTGCAGAGCTTTTAAATTATGAAGCAAATTTGTAGGCTATATGTTACATGAGGTATAAAAAGACCATTTTTATTAAACAAAATTCAGCATGTAAGATTTATAATGAGAGTTAAACAGTGCTAAGACCACAAAAATATGAGGAAAGATTTTGTAAGTTGCCATCTGGATCCTAGTTGTTGGTACTATATGCAGACAAGGAATGTATAATGTGAAAGGCTGATAGCAAATTGAAAAATGAATTAAAATGGAATAAGTTTAATAATAATGCTTTTACTGCAGCAAATGAGAAAACATAAGAATCATTGTAACGGGGCTATTCACTCAGTTTTTGTGTTAGGACTAGCGCAGCAGTGGGTTATAATGACTGGCAGAACAAACCCTTTCCATATAAGGAAGATGTCACTTACCTCAGACTTCTACAATTATTGGAGTTGTGAAGAAGATTTGATCTGGGAATAGCTTCTCCATAAATGTTTTTAGCTTTCTAAGAGCCAACATTTTCTCCTCAAGTCACTCAAATCTGTAGCAAGAGTCTGTATAAGTGACGCATGCAAGAACGTTTGATAACCAACTAGAGCAGAGAAATAAGCTGCCTGTACTTTTTAAACCTACTAACAAGGTAAAAGACAAAACATATGGCACGGGCAGTAAAAATGAAAAGATAACAGTTCAGGAATGTTGTAGAAGCCACTCATCATTCTTTGAATGAAACATTGCTTCTTTATTCTCTATGAATGGACCACAAATTGATAATTTCAAATAGGGTAGGATTAGTGAGTTTCTTTAAAGCTTAGATGTAATGTTAGTTATATTCAAG
This sequence comes from Protopterus annectens, assembly GCF_019279795.1. Lineage (NCBI taxonomy): Eukaryota > Metazoa > Chordata > Ceratodontiformes > Protopteridae > Protopterus > Protopterus annectens. Next base: position 929,249,073 of record NC_056731.1, on the reverse strand, counting down.
AAGAGGCTTTATGTATCAATAAATAAAATAAATGCTACTACATTCTAATTGTTTTGCTGATCTTTGGGGGGGGGGTAACCAAGGCTAAATACACAGTCTGTTGCCTGTTTATGGGGTAATTTACATGTAACTTCTTTCTACTGCTCCACCTTCTTTTGGGCTTTATAATTCACTCTCTCCACACTCTCTCATCATTCGTCCCGCCACCCTTTCTCTCTCTCTCTCTAGCAGGGTGCAGTGATGTTACAGGCTAAGTGATAAAACAGAATTGAATGTTTGAAGTTTATAATTATACTCTACCAATGTATTTTTGTTTATCAAACTGCTGCTTTGTAGCCATTGTTGCTGAAGCTAATTTCTACCTGTAATTGTACCTTATAAGTATGACCATTGTTTGTACTTTAGTTGATTTGTGTCAGCAGTTGTAATAGTGCCCAATATTTGTCATCATAATTCCACTGTTTTGTAAGTACAGAATGTTTTATTTTGTTAGCATAACTCTTTGCAACTTGTGTTAAATAAGCTAGAAAGGTTAGGTGTAAAAATCTCATAGCACTATCAAGTCCTTTCACAGCCAAAAAAGAGTTTTGTTGGAATGTAAGTTAAAGTAAGTGCTTGTTGAAACTTCTGTTCTATTTAAAGTGCTTGTGAGGTTTGGAACTATTTTTGCAACATTTTCCTGCCTTATCCTAATTGTTCAGTGTTCCTTTGTTGTTTGTGTACTAAAAAGCTCTTTTTGGATTAATGTCCTTAATTTGTAAGGGTGTTAACAAAATAGTATGGTTTGCTTCCTTCTGAGGATGTGCTGTTTAAGCCAATAAGCCAAGTGTCCCCATCACATCAAATGTATTACAGAAATTAATTTCTATATCTATTAAGAAACCACTAACAATTTCAATGCATTCACTGGTGGCAGTATTCTGTTGCATATAGTTCATCCCACTGTAATTTAATTGGATTTCTACTAAACCCTGAATAAGTCTTTTTTTTTTCAACAGGTTCACTGGAAACTTAAGTATGCGCACAGCAGTCTCATCCAAATAGGCAGTCTGAGTCCATTCAATCCAACCACAATTTAATTAGGGCAAACTGTGTACCACCTCCAGCCTTGTGCTTTAAGTAAGTGTTAGGGCATCCAGTCTTCTTGTATATTTTAGCTGCATAATAACTAGTCTGAAGACAAGTGCTTCAGTGTTCTAGTTTGTAAGCAATGACCTTATAGTCTGTGAACCTTCCTCCACTGATATCCTGCTGGTCAGCTTTTACTCTCTCCTTCCTAATAGACACTGACATTTACTCCTACTACTCAAAACTATTTCTTTCTCTTATAGTTCTCTTCATTGTTCTAGTGTTGTTACTCCCATTATTTATATCCTCCTGTCTTTCTTTTGTGGAATTGCATGCCTTCAAGGAAGTCACCTTTGGCCTCCTCCTTCCTTTCGTATTTCACATTGTCCGAGACAGTTACTAAACCAATTCCAGCTCTTGAGCTAGTATTTGTGCACTGTCAACATCATTTTGGTGCAGTCAATTGTCTCTTTAGTGTGTTTTTATTTTTCTATAGAAGTGTACCTTCAAGCAGATAGATATGTATGTAATAGTGAAGCTTGAAGTTTGAACACCAATTGGTGAACTATATTTGTATGTAAATTATAAATATTATGGTAGCCTAAAACAAAGAACTTTATCCACTATAATAGCTCCATTTTCGTATACCATAGCAGTCCTTTTAGTACTTTCTGCTTTAATTGTTCTCGATTCATTATTTTTAGCAGTCCACTGTTGTGTAACCACTTTTAAGTTCTCAGCCAGTATTTTTCCCAGAGCTGGACTATTGCATTCTGGCTTACTTTTTCTCATTGTTTTGCTGTACTGTGGGGGTTGAAGTAGGCTTTTGGGCTTTGCATTTCGAAGTCCATAGAAACCTCCTTACATTGCACAGTTGTTTGAAACAGTCAAGTGCAATTGTTTTACTCTTATCACCATTAGTCAGGTGAAGGTGATATTCGACTAACTCTCCTACTAAAACTGTGTCCTAGAGCAACAAAATCAAGACATTCATCTACTAGCACAGAGGCCTTTTAAACTGCACTGTTCCTTTTACTTATCTCTCAGCTGATTTGTGACTGTTTACATTGTTACTGATTGTTTTCTCTGTTGCTGTCTCTTGACAGGTTTTCAACCCACTTTGTTTGACTTCACACTTGGGCTCACCTACCCTACCCCCAAATCCCACCCAACCCTTTTTACTTTTCATTTGAATTTCCATAGCACCACCCATATATTCCTCTAACCAATACCATCAGCTCCCTCCAGTAGAAAAACAATCAATACAATTACTTCCAATAGTAACACCCACTCTAGTTTACCACCCAAGACTCTCTATCAAATTGTTTTAATCCTTGCCCCTGTAACTATCAAATTACATCTCTACAACCAACTGACAACCCTCCTAAACATTTTTTTTAATAATTTACAACAAAGGTAAAACCCAATTTAAATAAGATGCCACTAAGTCAGATTATTTTACTATTTCTCCTCACTCTATTAGCTTTTATCATCAATTATCAAATCCATCTAGTTCAAATACTTAGGACTTCAACCAAACCTCACAAAGAATATCAACATCTACCCAGCCTGCCTTTCTCCGTAACACCCTATCTCTACAAACAAACCACATCTGATTTCTTTTTTATAACTATCTTAAAACTAAGCATCCAAATTTACAATCAAATATCAAACCAAAACCAAAATATAACTGGTCACACTCTTCCCTCTGTAAAATATCAAGTCAAAAAAAATAGAGGAGATATCATCCCAACCCTGGTCCCACTGTTCATAAAACCATCACTTCCAACCCCAAAATAAACCAGTTACCTAATACATCTCAGCAAAAAAACAGAATCCAAATTCACATTACTAAATATGAACCTAAAAAGTATGTGCAATAAAATCCATGACATACATGCTTATCTTGCCACATACACTCCTGATGTAGTCACAGCTACTGAAACCTATTTAAAAAAGAAATAAAGGATAATGAGACCCCCCCCAGGATACAATATACTCAGGCATGACAGACAAAAGAAGTGTGCAGGTGGTGTAGCAATCGTTTATAAAAAAAATACCTAACCATTACCTTACTTCCACAGGAAATACCCAAAATGAACAATGCTTAACTACTAATAACACTCCTAAAAATAAATAATAGGAAAACTATATGTTTAACAGCAATTTATATACCTCCAGGGAATAATATTGATACTGCTGAAAGCATCCTATATTGGATATCCCAACAAGTTAACCATGAAACTATAATACTTGAAGACTTAAACATAGACTGGCAACTCATAAATTCCATTACCTCCACTGAATCCATGAACTTGTACAACTTCAGGCAATTAATAACTGCACCTACCAGAATCAGTAAAACTTCAGAGACACACTCAACATTAGACTGGATTCTTACAAACAAACCAGACAAACTGATACAAGTAGACTGGCTCTCAGATAGCATAAGTGACCACATACCAACATATGCTCTTAGAGCTCACCATTAAGTAGATAAACATATTATCTATAATGAAAAACAAAATACATCCATTTTCAGCAAAGATATTTTCAATGAAACACTAAAAAATATAATTGGAATGTACTTAGAACAATGCTGCTAGATACTGCTGTAGAACACTTTAATAATGCATTCTTACAGACCTTAAATAATCTAGCACCAGTAGGTAATAAAAGAGTAAAGTCCAACCCCACACCATGGCTGACAAAGTAAACAAAACAAATTATGATAAAAAAGGATAAAGCCTGGAAAAACTGATATAAAAATAGAACTCAAAATGCCCTCCAGAAATGTAGACATCTCAGAAACCTTGCAAAACTCCATGTCAAACAGAATAAGCAAACATACTATACCAACCTATAAAACAAACATATAAACAACCCAAGACTTATTTGGGTATCACTAAATAAACTGCTCCACCATGACAAGACCACTAGTCCCTCTCCAAAAACAGATGATATGACAGACTCTATCCCCACACAGTTTAATTCCTACTTAGCTCCCTTAGACACTAACACATCTGCTCCCATCACTCTACCCCTGTTCAATCAAAACCACCCATAGCTATTCAATTTTAGTTCAGTACCTACCTCGCCTGTAAGGAAGTTGCTTCTTAAACTAAAAAGTACTTCTATAGCTGTAGACCAACCACCATCAGACTACCTAAAGATGGCTGCAGAAGTCATAGCCTTCCCTGTGTCCATACTAATTAATAGGTCCATAGCAGAAAGATATGTCCCATCACTGTGGAAAAAATCCTACATCATACCACTGCACAAGGGAGGCACATCTACAGAAACAAGACTCCCTTTATAGGATCAATGGATTCCTTACAGATACGGCAAGAACAACTCTAGCCACCACCTTCTTACTGCTGACTCTGGTATATGCTGCTCCTACCCAAACAAACATAAACAATACTCAAAGAAAGAAACTTCACTCCTGCTACAATAAAACAGCTAAATTTGCCACCAGTCTCCCTCATAGGACCCACCATTGTCTTAGCTTAAAGCAATTAAATTGGCTTGAACTGTACAACTGTCTAACATATTCACAACTAACTACAGCATACAAATTAATTTTTCATCCAGAAAAATGCCCTGTGCTACAAAACTTATTACTACCCTACTGTCCAGCAAGGGACCTCCATTGTAGTAACAAATTCTTTACTTACAAATAAGTCAAATAATGCTGCAGAAGATTCACTCTACTCCTAATGCATTGCTTAACTCTGGAATAGTATCCCCACACAAATAAAACTCTCTGACAAACTCAGTAGGTTTAAACCACTGCTTATATAACATCTTAACCAATCCTAGCCCTGTACATGCTCATCATAAGATTAAAACTACTTTTCTCTATATGATACTCTCCAAATACTCTCCTTAAACATTAATATTCTCAACCTCTTACTGAAATGACAAAACTATTTTTATACAGAACTGCTGCCTGTACAAACCACTAAGTTGCACATGTGCTTTCTCTTTAGTAATTTCCAACTCTGTAAACTCTTAGAATGTATATATATAAATGTAACTACTGTTTGTGTATAACTATAAATAGGAATGTAACTACTCTGTGTTTGACTGGAACTTAGTATAATGCGATGTAAGCAAATGGAGCTTTTCTCCCCAGGCCTTTGCTGAAAATGGGTATTACCCAGTCGGACTTTCCCAGTAAACAAAGATAAATAAATAATAACCAAATAAATAAATAAATACTGTTTATTTTATTACCGTTATATCTTATTTATGTACAATGTTGTTCCAGATGATTTGTAGTATATGTTTTGTGGAATTATTATATATATCTAAAATACCGTATTTAAATTATAATAGTATAGAAGTTCTTAAAAAAAGTAAAAAAAAAAAAAAAAAATACTATGCAACTTCTAATTTATTGGCTAATAATCCACAATCGGCCAGCTCACCTACCTATAAAACAAAATAAAGAAGGACAGGTTTGCACTAGAATGCAGCCCTGTCAGACATATAACGTAGATTTTATTAATTGCTCAGGTGCTGAAGGAGCAGTGGTGGGAACTGACATGAGCAGCTGACACTGGTGCACCCATCCTATGGGGGGGTTGATACAAGCTTTCAGATGTGTGCTCTATGCCAAAAGAAGGCAAGCAGTGCTTCCCACTCCAGCCATACAATAGTAAGTGTGCAGAAACATGCACCTGCACTGGCATAAAGTAGCAGGCATTGCACTGTAACTGTTGGCCAAAGGGTGAGTAAGTTAGCAGCATAAATTAAAAATCCTAGCCAGCGGTGCATGATGGCCTTCTGTTGTCTGACACTCAGTCCTACCACCTGGACGTGTAACAAATTACTAAAAGGCAATCTTCATGGGATAGAGACTCCCATGGGGTAATATGAAATACATTGCATCAGAATATACAGGGAAATGAATGGGTCAATAGTGTGCCAAAGGGGGCTTGATGGTCAAAGTTTAGGAAAGGCCAAAAAAAAAGAGAGACATTCGAAGTTATGAAAAAGGGAAAAAGAAACTCAAAGGACAAACAATGGAGGAACTCATAGCCTTTCTATTATTTGCGTCTGCTAGACACATGAAAAACAAAAGAAATGGTGGAATATTTGTTTCTTATGCCACACCCTATCAACAAAGTTGCTTGCATTTTAACAGTATGTAATATGTATAGGTGAGTCCAATGTACTTTTTGATTTCCCTCATTGTTTCTGGCCACATGTTATCCTCTAAAAAGCTGTATTCAACTACCACCTTTTCTGAAGGAGGGATTCTTAACTGTCTATATCTGCTAACAGCCTTATAAATCTGTCTGTTTCCTTATAGTGGGTAAGCAGCCAACCACTGAGAAGTCAGGTAACCACTGAGACACTGCTTGTATTAGATTTAGAAATCAGTATATTACTGAATAATATTAAAATGGAATACAGAAAGAGAGAGCCCCTAAGGGCAGGTACTGAAGGACAGTCCTCTGACACATATAAAATACAGATTCTTGCAGTTAATTATGCTATACTTCAACTTATCTTCAATTGTTCTTTTCCTACTGTGCCATCTTTCATCCTACCATGACTCGATAATATCTCGCAACATTTCTCCAATGCTGTCCCAACTACTTATCCATACTTCCTCTTTACACTCTCCACACATTGCAGCAAACCTATTTAATGTTGCCCTTTACCTGTATTCCAAATATACACTGATTAACTGCACTTCAACTCAAACCAAAACAAAATTAAGTGCAAGAATCCTCTCCAAAACACAAGTATGCATAATTACCCAATATATAAGAAAATCCTTCTAGGAGGAGATATACATCCTACTCCTGGCTCCATCTTTCACAACGAACACAAAGATAATTCTCTGCCACAATCTTCTCTAACCCAACAGCCAATCCCCAATCCTGGTGATCTAATTTTTGCTGCCATAAATGTTAGAAGCATAAGAAATAAAACTGTTGAACTACATGCCTTGATTACCCATCATAAGCCTGATATTCTCAGTGTAACTGAAACTTGGCTTAAACCCAGCATAAACAACTCTAAAGTTATACCTCCTGCCTATAATACCATCCATAATGATCGTATAACGAGAAAAGGTGGCTGTATTGCTTTAATATTTCCAAACACCTACTATGGTTCCCCTTATATCAAACGAATACCAAAATTCAGTGCAGCAGAGCTTTTTATTGCTTTTCTCAAAATGAACAATTGCAAATAAATATGTATAACTGTCCTTTATATCCCTCCTGGTAACAATACAGCTATACTGGAAGATATCCTATATTGGATATAAATAACATTCCCACAAGAAAAAAATACTACTGAGTGATGTGAATCATACCTCTCAGTCTGGAAACATAAAAAATCTGGAGAAAGGCCCATGAAAAATAGGTACAAATGGCCAAAAATCTGTACACTGATTAACATAAATTTTTGCATACATAATTATGTAACCCCACCCACTCCAAAGGAATTGTGGAATACCAACTTTTAAGCACAAACTAAACAACAGACCACCAAAATATGATCATGAAACACAAAATAACCAGAAGAACAATAGTGTTTTATTTATATTAATATTTGAACTTGTGCAAAACTAAAATACAATTTTCTTTATAAAAATAAAATTAACTGCGGCTGGCAGTCTGTGAGATACGAGATGCAAAATTATGCATTGCATCAAAAATCAGTAATGGATAAACTGAAATTAAAATCTGCAGAAGCCAGAAGGCACAGATACAGCTCCACAGAATTAATTATTTAGTTACTGAGTGCAGATATTATGGCCATACCTCTCAATCTGTTAGAGCAAGACGGCTAGATAAAGCCACAAATAATATGGGGGACCAAACAAAGACACAGAAATACAGTACACTTTTAAATACTGCTCTTCCAAACAGACTGTGGACAGAATAACAGATTTTTCATAGCACAGCATGAATTTTCTGAAGTCTGAAAATCAAATGTAATATCTGCTGCTTGCCATTATTTTCTGACTTCAGTTCAGTCCTCAAAGATCTGCACTGCCAGTGATTTGCCAGAAAACTACAATTTTATGAGAAAAAGACCCATAGCAAAAAGCTAAAAGCTCAATTTCTTTCAGTAGTTTTCAAGTACGCACAAGCACCAAAATGAAACTTATCACCCAGACCCCCACTAATCCCTTCAGCGGTATGTTTGCAAGTTTGCACAAGCGCCAGAATTAAACATTTCCCCCAGTGATCCATCCCATAAGAAATAACTGTCGGTATAATATTTGTGTGTGTGTGTGTGTGTGTGTGTGTGTGTGTGTGTGTGTGTGTGTGTGTGTGTGTGTGTGTGTGTCAACATAGTGATCACACTGATGGGTGGCAGACTGATATGACATGGACTGCAGCTGCTACTGCTAAGAGTAACAGAAGGAGCAGCTTCTGCACTGTCCTGCTCATAAAATCTGCAACAAATGAATAAAATAAATAAATAAATAAGTTATTTAGCGCAATATGAGCTGTAGTGTCTCAGTTTTGTAGTATTACTAAGAGTCATTGCTATAGTATAACAGCATCTGGAAAGCAATTGCATTACCCGGAACTGCTGGCTTTGAGGGCATACTATAGAAGAACATGCATGGCCCAAAGATAATTGCTATGGTTATGCACCCAATACATCTCAAATCCATAGAATTTTCTTTTTATGCAGATTGTTCTACTAAGAATATTGTTTATTTGGCTAAGTGTAATTTTTGCAGTGCGTTCTATATTGGTAAAACGAATTGTATGTTAAAGGAAAGAATTATGGAGCATTTGAATGATATATGGAATCATAAGCTCACCAGTGCATTGGCTAAGCATGTTTCAGACTTTGGTACTCAGCATAGTTTTAAATTTTTGGTTTTACAGAAAATTAATGAAACATTGAGAGAAGGTGATATATGTAACGAGACAGAATACATTGAATTGAGATGGATTGTGGATTTTAAGGCCTATATGCCACCTGGCCTGAACAGTCCTGTCTCTTTAAAACCTCTCTTAAGAAAAAGAGGCTTACCACACTGACTCTCAGATTGTGTTTTTATTGGATGTTAGTTTTGTTAAATTTTATGATTTTGAGAGCATTTTTTATCTAAGGTCTGAAGAAGAGGATTACCTCGAAAGCGCTTACCTTACGTTATTTGTTTTGTATTAAAGTGTGTTTTATCCTCCAGCCTGCACACCATTATTTTTATTATTGTATACTCTTTTGGGTTTGTTGGTTCCACCATTTTCTCTTTTTTTATCTATTTTTATGCATAACTGCTGCCTGTACAATACACTAAGTTGAGCATGTGCTTTCTCTTTAGTAATTTCCAACTCTGTAAAGTCTTAGAATGTATATATATAAATGTAACTACTGTTTCCCCCGGGATTCATGAAGCTCGCCGCAAGGACGGCATTAGCCTTGCGCCGACTGTGCGGCGTAGAGATGGCGCAGCAGCACTGCATGCATATTAATGAAGGCACGCTGCCGTAACGGCCACGTGCATAGGAAATGTGCGCGAGTGGAGGGGGCGTGTCCAAGCACTGCACGGAGGCGTGAACATGTCGGCTGCATACTCGCAACCTAAAATGCTGACTAGTACAGCCTGCCTCTAATAGTAATCACTCCTGTCAGTGTCCGTGGATACCAAAATGTATGCAAAGCATACAAGACAGTTTTGCGAACACCAAAATAAAAAGTAAACACAAAGGCACATAGCTGAATATTGAGTCCCCGTCCCTCGAACAAATGATATTTAAAACCCAGTGCCCGTATTCCATTGTAGTGTCGATAGTTATACCAAGTGGAAGTGAAACGCATCATGTTAGCATGCCGCCAATTGCTAAGCCTAGCCCAGTGGTTAGGGTTACCACCTGTCCCACATTGTGAGGGACAGTCCCCTTCTAGGCAGTTGTGTCCATACCAAAACCATTATAAATGTCAAATGTTCTGCGATTGTAGGACATAATTATGTCCCATATTTTATGTAATAGTCCCATACAATACTTATTTCCATATATAAAATACCTAAATGTTACAAGAAACAGAATAAGCAAGTAAACGAAACAGAATAAGCAACTAAACCGCTACAACAATAAAAGCTTATATTTAGGCACAAAACTAAAGTACAATCCTTTGTATTGACCGTGGGTATGTGTTGGCCTGTAAACTCTGATGTGTGTCCCGAAAATGTCCCATCCTGGTCATATGAAAAGGTGGCAACCCTACCAATGGTCAGAGCATTTGCCCAATATCTGCCCATTCATGGTCCAAGTCGTCCTTGTCAGGACGGCCCAAAGATGAACGGGTATTACTCGGGTCTACCTACCATGTCATGAAAGATAAGTATTTGCGTGTACCTATGTGCGTGAAGTACAGCATGTGGATGATCATAAATGCTAGGGTAGCCCTCACCACCATATTGGCACCAGAGATATGTAGTGTACGCAATGTGTTCTGTTGACTATGCCATGGGCCATCAACCAGAGAAGGGATGGATGGTGTTTGTGGAATATGGAGGTGGGGGGGGTGACGGGTAATGTAATAATTTGCCAAGGGGAGACTGGGTTGGATGCACAATAGGTGAACTGGAGATGTACAAAGGAGCAGTGGGTGAATCAGTAAGATAACCAAAGAACAGATATTCACATCTGCAATACAATCCCACAAACATATGAACATTAAAAAGTGCAATACACATGTACAGAAACGTTACCGGCACATACCCACATAATGGTCTGGCCTGAACTGAGCCATCCAACCCCAACACACCTGGATACATAATTGAATACCCATCATCCCCTCCACAGCACACCACCCCCCCCTTCCTGAATGTCCACCAAAACCACCCATACTCGGGCTGCTAGATAGGCGCAGCCATATCTGCATATAGTGACCCCTACTCATATCTAGTAGGCAGTCTCACCCTAGGCAGTCTCAGGATTGCAAACTATGTATCCCTTGCATGTATAACCCTACCTTATTTCCGTAAAGCCAAAGGAATTGAGGTCGTCAGTCCCCACAATTTTTGGATCTCCCTCGTGGGATAAGTATCTGTTCTAAACATTAGACTTGGTGTCACGACACGATGTCCAGTCCTGTAGACATCTGGACACAAGTTGTATGAGCATTAGTTGTCCACAAGACTGCTCAGCCTCCAGCCGGTCCTGCAGAACCTATGACCCGGGATTAAACACCTGACCGTGATGCACGTCTCCCCACGTGCGTTATCGGGAATATATACCTTACACATTCACATAGTGGCAGTCGGATATAGGGTGAGTAAGGTGCTTTAAAGCAGACGTAAGTAGGGTTACCACCTGTCCCACTTTGCGAGGGACAGTCCCCTTTTTGGGCAGTTGTGTCCTGACCAAAAATAATACAATGGCAAATGTCCTGTGATTGTAGGAAATACTTATGTCCCATATTTCATGTAACAGTTGCATAAAACAGTTATTTCTGTATGTAAAATACTTAAATGTTACAAGAAACAGAATAAGCAACTAAACTGCTACAAGAATAAGCTTTCATTTAGGCAAATAAGTAAATTTCTAACCTTTGTACTGACCATGGATATGTGTCGGCCTGTAAAATCTGATATGTGTCCTGAAAATGCCCCACCTTGGCCATTTGAAAAGGTGGCAACCCTAGACGTAAGCGGGTATGCAAGCCTGTATGTGCGACGGTAAGTGGTGGTGATTCAACAGTATGGGAAATGTAAATAAGCATGTAGGTGTATATGCATGTGTATGCACAGACCGATATATATATATATATATATATATATATATACACACACACACACACACACACACACACACACACACACACACATATATATATATATATATATATATATATATATATATATATATATATATGTGTGTGTAGATATGAAGAATAGTTTCATAGTTTCATAGTTTAGTACTAGGCTATCTGCCCTGGGGCATTTGTAAGCCTAGCCATAGTGATGTGGCTTTTGCCACCCCATGAAATGGTACAAAAATGTACAGAATAAATTTAGAATACTGTGCCTCTGTCTAGTAGTGACACAATGAAGTTCCCCTTATATAATAGAATTAGTTTACTATGCCCCTGTCTAGCAGTGACACAGATGTGACCCCTGGGGTAAACTTACGATCTCCCATCCACTCATCAAGATTTCTCTTGAAGAGAGTCAGTGAGGGGCTCTGCCTTATATGAACTGGGATCTTGTTCCAAAGCATGGGAAGCCTCTGGGTTATGAATCTATCCCTCCAGCATGTCCTATTCATACTTGTGCCGAGGTTTAAGTCTTTAGCTCTCGTGGTCCTGATGAATTTGGATTTTTTGAGGTGGAGCATGTCTATCAGATCCTGATTGGACATGGACTTGTACGTCAGGCAGAGATCACCTCTGAGCAGGCGGTATGCTACTGAATAGAGCTGAAGTTTCTTTAGTCTGGCAGAATAAGACATATGTTGGAGACCCTTGATCCTCTTGGTGAGGTACTTTTGTGGTCTCTTCAGCTGTTGCAAATGCCGGGTGAGGTACATACCAAATGGGGCATTGTACTCAATCATGGGTCTGATGAGGGAGGAGTATAGGGGTACAATGACATCCTTGGATCTGGATGTGAATCCCTTCATGATGAGGTGTGCAAGGTAGAATGTTTTTCTAACCACTTTGGCAACGTGGGTGTCAAATGAGAGGTCGCTGTCGACTTGGGTCCCTAGGTCTCTGATTACTTTTTATGTACTCAGTGGGTTGCTGTCTATGTGATAATGTGTGGGTACTTTGTTTTTCCCAAAGGGGATGACTATACATTTTTTGGCATTTAGTTTAAGGCCGTGACTCCGGCACCAGTTGTCCGTTTCTGTGAGGCCTTTTTGTAGGATGTATGTGTCCGCTGGTGTATCGACTATGGCGCCTAGTTTGCAGTCATCTGCGAACTTTGTCAGCCACAACCCTCCCATGCTTGCTTTAACATCTGAGAAATAAATGCCGAACAAGAGGGGTCCCAGGACAGATCCCTGTGGGACACCACTTGTGACTGGCTTTGAGTCTGACATTGCTCCAGCGATTTTAACTTTATGGGTTCTGTCCTTTAGCCAGTTTGCAACCCATCTAGTGACATAAGGGTTTACGTTTAAGCTGTTGAGCTTATCTATGATGCCTGAGTGGCATATTGTGTCGAAGGCCTTAGCCAAGTCCAGGTAGGCTGTATGGACTGCTTTGCCCTCATCAATGGCTCTAGTGACTGTTTTGAAAAAGTCAACCAGGTTCAAAAGGCAGGATCTGCCCTTTACAAAGCCGAACTGGGTGGGGTCAAGTGTCTGTAGGTCCCCTATATCTCTGTTTATGAGTTCCATAGTGATTCTTTCCATAGCTTTGCAGATCAGGCTGGTTAAGCTTATGGGGCAGTAGTTCCCAGGGTCTGTAGAGGTACCCCCTTTGTGGAGTGGGACCACTGTTGCTGTACGCCAGTGTTCAGGTACATATCCTGTAGTAAGGCTAAGGTTAAATAGCATTTTTATGTGCGAGTTTAGCTCCTCTTGGAGTTCACGTAGCACGCAACCCGGGATACCGTCAGGTCCCATTGATGCTGTGTTTTTAGCTTTGTTTAGGGCGGTTCTCACTTGGACATCTGAGATGACAGGGAGATTACATTCAGCTGGGATAAGTATTTCTTCTTTTGGGGGTGGGGGAGAAATTTGCACTGAACCTGTCAGCCAGAATGTTGGCAATATCTGTGGGTTCAGTGTATTTTTTGTTGTTGTAAACTAACTCTGAGCATATCTGAGGGTTTCCGCCCAGGTTTCTAACATAGCTGAAGAAGGCCTTGTGGTTATCTTTAGTGTCCTTAGCGATTTTTCTCTCAAAGTTGGCCTTGGATGTTTTTATGGGAGAACGTAGTTTTCTGCTAATGTTGATCAGAGATGTCTTCCCTTTATGGGATTTTGCTTTGACGTGCAGTAGCTTCCTTCTTTTGTTATACAATTTGTTAATGGCTGAGGTCCACCAGACAGGACGCTTGCCTTTGGTGGAGAGGGACTTGGATTTATTTGGGATTGCATGATCCATGCATTCTTGGAGATGTCCATAGAAAGCATTTGTGAAGGATTCGGCATTGTGGGATGTGGTATCCTCTGGCTCAGTGGGCTTAAAGGATACCATCTCAGTCTTAAGAAGAGTGAAGTCTGCTTTTGAGAAGTTTTTCACTGTGGTCTTTTGTGCTGGGGGTGGAGGTGGGATATGTATAGCCAGGGTGATTAGTTTGTGGTCAGATCTTACTATTGAGGGGTATACCTCTGGTGTGGAGCATTTTGTCCCCATGTTTGTGATGATCAGGTCTAGTATATTATCTCTCCTAGTGGGAGAGGTGACTAGTTGTTCCAGTGCATTTGAATTTATGAATTCCAGGAACCTTTGGGCTAGGGTATTAGGGCTAGAATAATGTACCCAGTCTATGTTTGGGTAGTTGAAGTCTCCCAGTATGATGGTATTTTGTGATACATTCATATCCTCCAATGTCTTCAGGAAGGCTGAGTGGGGTTCCTGAGATTGGGAGGGTGGTCTGTAACATGCTACCAGTTGTATAGCAGTTTTGCCTATGGTTAGTTGCACCTGTATGGTCTCTGATGCTTCATGTGTTGCTACTAACCTGGAGGTGTGGGTGTCCTTGATGAATATGGACACTCCCCCTCCCTTTGTGGTTCGGCCTGGGTTTTGGGGCCGAAAAGCATGATACGAGGTATAGCCTGGTAGCGCTGGGGTGCTCTCAGGAGCCTTGAACCAGGTTTCAGTTACTGCACAGACGTTGATGTTCTCCATGCTGAGGAGTGCATCGAGTGCCTGCATCTTGAGATTTAGACTTCTAGCATTGAGCAGCATTACCCTTATTTTTTTTTCCATTTTTGTTTTCTAAGGAAGTGGGTTTGTCTTTTGAGCCTTGCCTAAAAAAGGCACTATGGGGGTGGCAAGAGCCTTAGCCAATATCCGGAAGCCCAGTGGTGACAGGTGTAAGCCATCCCTTGCGAAGCAGTGTGGCTTGTCCAACATGTCATCCCAGGCAGACAGACGTTGGATCCCCTTAGAATGACACCAGTACTTGAGCCAATTATTAAAGCTGATCATCTTGTCTTTGTATTGTGGCATCATTCTTGGTGAGGGCAAGATGCTGCTCAGGGTCAGGGTCATACCAGCCTGGGCTACATAATCGGAGAGCTCCTCTATGTCTCTTTTCATGTAGTCCAGAGAGGTACGTCTCAGGTCATTCACGCCAGCATGGACAATGATGGAGTCATATTTGTACTTGCTTTGGAGTGACTTGAGTGCGTGTGTTATGTGGCGGATCCTAGCTCCTGATAGGCAGCTCACAGTCGCCCTCTCCTTGTTCAGCCTGGTGTGCGTCTAGTGTGTCTGACTATAGAGTCACCTATTACTAGTGTATCAGGTATGGTGTTTGGCCTTAAGGGCTGTGATTGGTTGACACACTGATTTATTGAAGTATGTGTTGCATGTGTTTTGTTTTGAGGTGGTGGATTTTTGGATGTCTGCTTTGGGAGCCTCTGTTGTTTTGGTAAGTTTTTTATTAGAGCCTCCGAGTATGTCTTTGTGTTTTTATGTGTTTGGTTTGCAGTTGTGGTAGGTCTATGTGGGACTGGGCTTGTTGTGTGTGTGGTTACCATCTCCTCCTGTCTGGTCATGCCAGCCCTGAGTTGAGAGAGTTCAGCCTCCAGTTTGGCTAAATAGTTGCATCTCTCACATGTATTTGTGTTTGTTGGGAGGAGGAGAGGGTTGTCTGTGTACATGAGACAATTGTAGCATTGTCTCAAGATACCCAGATTGACCAGCTGAACTGGAGAGGACGCCAGTAATCTACCACTCAACATGCTAGAACAGTATAAGGGAGTGCTGTGCCTTTAAGGGAAGTGGATATTCACAGGGGTGGTAGGTAGATGTAGTGCTTTACTTAGTACGAGAGTGCTTACTTAGTAGAGAAGTATTGAGAACAAGTGCTAGGCTTATAATATAGTGAGTAGTCTAATTATACTAAGAGTAGAGCTTCCTTAAGGGAAAATTTGAAGAGCACACTTGACGGAGCCAGAAGAAGTTTAACCTTGTTTAACCGGCGCTGCGCTATGCGCACAATCACGCAAAGCTGCGCAAACACGGATTTTAAACAGGGAACTACAAAAGAGCTAGAAATGGTCCAAAACAACCAATTACTACAGCTCTTGTGCTGAGGTCACTTCCTACAGGGACAGGTAGGCTGCTCAAGGCTCCCCACTCCCACTGGTGAGCAAAGAAACTTCCTTCTATCCAAGTAAGGTAATGGACAACACAGGAACTACACCACAGCCCAGAATACAGCAATGCCTGTAAACTGGTCTAAACTAGTCGAGGAGAGGTGGGAAAACAAGGATTGTTTTTTTGATAGAAACACACAGAAAATGCAGAAACAGTGATAAATCAGTTACACAGGCTAGCACACTTTAGTGGGCAGCCTCAACAGTTAAATTAAACAAACAAATAAACAAACTTTCGATCAAATTCGACTAAAAAGTAACTTTAAGTGCAGGTTTTAAAATATTGCAGCAAACAGCTAAAAAAACAGTTTAAGTTTGTTCAGGATAAGATACAGAAGCTATTCCAAGTGAAAAAAAGCAAAGATACTTAAATCCAACAAGTACTCACTTTTCTGAGTTCTCTGTAGCTAGGACCACTCTGCAGGACCACGAGGAGCTTGTCTGAGCAATATAGCCAGAAAAAAACACCCAGAGGCGGATTTTAAACAGGGAACTACAAAAGAGCTAGAAATGGTCCAAAATAACCAATTACTACAGCTCTTGTGCTGAGGTCACTTCCTACAGGGACAGGTAGGCTGCTCAAGGCTCCCCACTTCTACTGGTGAGCAAAGAAACTTCCTTCTATCCAAGTAAGGTAATGGACAACACAGGAACTACACCACAGCCCAGAATACAGCAATGCCTGTAAACTGGTCTAAACTAGTCGAGGAGAGGTGGGAAAACAAGGATTATTTTTTTGTTTTGTTTTTTTGATAGAAACACACAGAAAATGCAGAAACAGTGATAAATCAGTTACACAGGCTAGCACACTTTAGTGGGCAGCCTCAACAGTTAAATTAAACAAACAAACAAACAAACTTTCGATCAAATTCGACTAAAAAGTAACTTTAAGTGCAGGTTTTAAAATATTGCAGCAAACAGCTAAAAAAACAGTTTAAGCTTGTTCAGGATAAGCTACAGAAGCTATTCCAAGTGAAAAAAAGCAAAGATACTTAAATCCAGAAAGTAGTCACTTTTCTGAGTTCTCTGTAGCTAGGACCACTCTGCAGGACCACGAGGAGCTTGTCTGAGCAGTATAGCCAGAAAAAACACCCAGAGGTGGATTTTAAACAGGGAACTACAAAAGAGCTAGAAATGGTCCAAAACAACCAATTACTACAGCTCTTGTGCTGAGGTCACTTCCTACAGGGACAGGAAGGCTGCTCAAGGCTCCCCACTCCCACTGGTGAGCAAAGAAACTTCCTTCTATCCAAGTAAGGTAATGGACAACACAGGAACTACACCACAGCCCAGAATACAGCAATGCCTCTAAACTGGTCTAAACTAGTCGAGGAGAGGTGGGAAAACAAGGATTTTTTTTTTGTTTTTTTGATAGAAACACACAGAAAATGCAGAAACAGTGATAAATCAGTTACACAGGCTAGCACACTATAGTGGGCAGCCTCAACAGTTAAATTAAACAAACAAACAAACAAACTTTCGATCAAATTCGACTAAAAAGTAACTTTAAGTGCAGATTTTAAAATATTGCAGCAAACAGCTAAAAAACAGTTTAAGCTTTTTCAGGGTAAGCTACAGAAGCTATTCCAAGTGAAAAAAAAGCAAAGATACTTAAATCCAGAAAGTAGTCACTTTTCTGAGTTCTCTGTAGCTAGGACCACTCTGCAGGACCACGAGGAGCTTGTCTGAGCAGTATAGCCAGAAAAAAACACCCAGAGGTGGATTTTAAACAGGGAACTACAAAAGAGCTAGAAATGGTCCAAAACAACCAATTACTACAGATCTTGTGCTGAGGTCACTTCCTACAGGGACAGGTAGGCTGCTCAAGGCTCCCCACTTCCACTGGTGAGCAAAGAAACTTCCTTCTATCCAAGTAAGGTAATGGACAACACAGGAACTACACCACAGCCCAGAATACAGCAATGCCTGTAAATTGGTCTAAACTAGTGAAGGAGAGGCGGGAAAACAAGGATTATTTTTTTTGTTTTGTTTTTTTGATAGAAACACACAGAAAATGCAAAAACAGTGATACATCAGTTACACAGGCTAGCACACTTTAGTGGGCAGCCTCAACAGTTAAATTAAACAAACAAACAAACAAACTTTCGATCAAATTCGACTAAAAAGTAACTTTAAGTGCAGGTTTTAAAATATTGCAGCAAACAGCTAAAAAAACAGTTTAAGCTTGTTCAGGGTAAGCTACAGACGCTATTCCAAGTGAAAAAAAGCAAAGATACTTAAATCCAGAAAGTAGTCACTTTTCTGAGTTCTCTGTAGCTAGGACCACTCTGCAGGACCACGAAGAGCTTGTCTGAGCAGTATAGCCAGAAAAAATCACCCAGAGGTAGATTTTAAACAGGGAACTACAAAAGAGTTAGAAATGGTCCAAAACAACCAATTACTACAGCTCTTGTGCTGAGGTCACTTCCTACAGGGACAGGTTGGCTGCTCAAGGCTCCCCACTCCCACTGGTGAGCAAAGAAACTTCCTTCTATCCAAGTAAGGTAATGGACAACACAGGAACTACACCACAGCCCAGAATACAGCAATGCCTGTAAACTGGTCTAAACTAGTCAAGGAAAGGCGGGAAAACAAGGATTATTTTTTTTTGTTTTTTTTATAGAAACACACAGAAAATGCAGAAACAGTGATAAATCAGTTACACAGGCTAGCACACTTTAGTGGGCAGCCTCAACAGTTAAATTAAACAAACAAACAAACAAACTTTCGATCAAATTCGACTAAAAAGTAACTTTAAGTGCAGATTTTAAAATATTGCAGCAAACAGCTAAAAAACAGTTTAAGCTTGTTCAGGGTAAGCTACAGAAGCTATTCCAAGTGAAAAAAAAGCAAAGATACTTAAATCCAGAAAGTAGTCACTTTTCTGTGTTCTCTGTAGCTAGGACCACTCTGCAGGACCACGAGGAGCTTGTCTGAGCAGTATAGCCAGAAAAAAATGCCCAGAGGCGGATTTTAAGCAGGGAACTACAAAAGAGCTAGAAATGGTCCAAAACAACCAATTACTACAGATCTTGTGCTGAGGTCACTTCCTACAGGGACAGATAGGCTGCTCAAGGCTCCCCACTCCCACTGGTGAGCAAAGAAACTTCCTTCTATCCAAGTAAGTTAATGGACAACACAGGAACTACACCACAGCCCAGAATACAGCAATGCCTGTAAACTGGTCTAAACTAGTCGAGGAGAGGTGGGAAAACAAGGATTATTTTTTTTTTGTTTGTTTTTTTGATAGAAACACACAGAAAATGCAGAAACAGTGATAAATCAGTTACACAGGCTAGCACACTATAGTGGGCAGCCTCAACAGTTAAATTAAACAAACAAACAAACAAACTTTCGATCAAATTCGACTAAAAAGTAACTTTAAGTGCAGGTTTTAAAATATTGCAGCAAACAGCTAAAAAACAGTTTAAGCTTGTTCAGGGTAAGCTACAGAAGCTATTCCAAGTGAAAAAAAGCAAAGATACTTAAATCCAGAAAGTAGTCACTTTTCTGAGTTCTCTGTAGCTAGGACCACTCTGCAGGACCACGAGGAGCTTGTCTGAGCAGTATAGCCAGAAAAAAATGCCCAGAGGTGGATTTTACACACGCGCCATTCCCTATTCCCTACTGCTTTGGACCCGTGCCGCATGTTGACTCACTCCGAGGATATAGCAGTCATAATGAATGTGAAAGGAAACAGCAGCAGAAACCTCCATAATATTTAGTGCTGTTATATATCAGGATGGCCATAGGTGAGCACACCTCTGCATACCCAACCACAGGTAGGATGCTAAAAGTGGAACGAACGATCTCCCCATGTTAAGTCTGACTTTCAACTAGGTACAGGGCAGTCCCAGTCCCCTCACAATAAAACACATGTATGTGCCAGGACTATAGGCTTTGGAGATCTGAATATCCTCGGAGTGAGTCAACATGCGGCACGGTTCCAAAGCAGTAGGGAATAGGGAATGGCGCGTGTGTAGTAGTGCGGTTTTCCCAACAGGAAAATGGATGCCTGCTGTGTAAGTGAAGTGATGAGGCGTGTGTTCAAGTAACTATGAACCATGGGTATACATATAAATGAAGCAGAACACCAATAGTCTAGTGGTTAAAGCTTCCGCCTAACGAAAAGACATTCATGGTTCAAGTTCGACTATAGCACATATCATTTTCCTTGTGAAATGAATGTTGCTCTGCTGTAAAGCCGACATTTAAACATGTAAAGGTGAATGTGTGTATCGCATGGGACTATTAATCATATCCTTTCAATCAAAGTGGTACTGTCATAATGAATAAGGCACAAGTATTTATTTTATTTTATTTAGTTTATTTATTTTATTTTATTTTACATTTGTTGACCGGGCTAGTCCAACTGGATACATGTCCATTTTCAGTGGAGGCCCGGGAAGATAAGCTCCAAACTATGCTAAGGAACAATATTGCAAAGAATAAATGAAAAAAAATGAAATAGACAATAAAGACAGAAGACAAAAATACACATCAATAAACATTCATATACCTTTTCTTCATTGATTGAATTTCAGAAAGTGCCCCCCCCCCCCCCCCAATGTAAGCAGATGATTAGATAAAAGGATAGACATTTGTCTTAGAGAAAAGTAGGAAAGGTAAGATGGATTTAGGTAGTTATTGGGTATGATAAGGATTATACCCACTAGGAAAACAGAAAGAAATACATATATAAGTAAGCACAAATAAGCGGCAGTAAACATATGTAACGCACAGTAAGCATAGGCGAGTGAGCCTGCGTGGGTGTAAGCAGCTCCCAGCATAGGAAATGTATGTTTGTATGTACAGATGTAATATATATACACACACACACACACACATATATATATATATATATATATATATATATATATATATATATATATATATATATATATATATATATATATATACATATATATCAACTCAAGTAACACAAATAACTAAGAAGATACTAACAAAGTGCACTACTAACGGGAAATGGAGAAATCTCCAAATAAAACTTGTAGCAATCACCAAGTCAATCCACTAGTATTTATTTTATTTTATTTAGTTTATTTATTTTATTTTATTTTACATTTGTTGACCGGGCTAGTCCAACTGGATACATGTCCATTTTCAGTGGAGGCCGGGGGAGATAAGCTCCAAACTATGCTAAGGAACAATATTGCAAAGAATAAATGAAAAAAAAT